>NC_057799.1:414868300-415168300 GCF_018294505.1 Triticum aestivum | reverse complement strand
GGCGCCTATAACACAGAACAAACATTGTTAGCCATGTGCGGCGCCCCCCTCCATAGTTTACGCCTCCGGTCATATTCACGTAGTGCTTAGGCGAAGCCCTGCGTGGATCACTTCACCATCACCGTCACCACGCCGTCGTGCTGACGGAACTCTCCCTCGACACTTTCCAGGATCAAGAGTTCGAGGGACGTCATCGAGCTGAACGTGTGCAGAACTCGGAGGTGCCGTACGTTCGGTACTTGATCGGTCGGAACGAGAAGAAGTTCGACTACATAAACCGCGTTGTCAAACGCTTCCGCTTTCGGTCTTCGAGGGTACGTGGACACACTCTCACCCTCTCATTGCTATGCATCTCCTAGATAGATTTTGCACGAGCGTAGGATTATTTTTTTGAAATTGCATGCTACGTTCCCCAACAGTGGCATCTGAGCCAGGTCTATGCGTAGATGATATGCACGAGTAGAACACAAAGATTTGTGGGCGATCATAGTCATACTGCTTACCACCTACGTCTTATTTTTATTTGGCATATTTTTGGATGAAGCGGCCCGGACCAACCTTACATGACCACGTTCATGAGACTGGTTCCACCGACAGATATGCAACTTGTTTTGCATAAAGGTGGCTGGCGGGTGTCTGTTTCTCCAACTTTAGTTGAATCGAATTTGACTACGGCTGGTCCTTATTGAAGGTTAAAACAACAAACTTGACGAAAGATCGTTGTGGTTTTGATGCGTAGGTAAGAACGGTTCTTACTAGAAGCCCGTAGCGGCCACGTAAAACTTGCAACAACAAAGTAGAGGACTCTAACTTGTTTTTGCAGGGCATGTTGTGATGTGATATGGTCAAGACATGATGTGATATACGTTATTGTATGAGATGATCATGTTTTGTAAAAGTTATCGGCAACTGGCAGGAGCCTTATGGTTGTCGCTTTATTGTATGAAATGCAAACGCCATGTAATTTCTTTACTTTATCACTGTGCGTTAGCGATAGTTGTAGAAGCAATAGTTGGTGAGACGACAACGACGCTATGATGGAGATAAATGTGTCAAGCCGGTGACGATGGAGATCATGACGGTGCTTTGGAGATGGATATCAAAGGCACAAGACGATGATGGTCATATCATGTCACATATTTTGATTGTTGCGATGTTTATCTTTTATGCATCTTATTTTTCTTAGTACGGCAGTAGCATTATAAGATGATCCCTCACTAAATTTCAAGGTATAAGTGTTCTCCCTGAGTATGCACCGTTGCGACAGTTCGTCGTGCCGAGACACCACATGATGATCGGGTGTGATAAGCTCTACGTTCACATACAATGGGTGCAAGACAGTTTTGCACGTGCAGAGTACTCGGCTTAAACTTAAAGAGCCTAACATGTACAAATATGGCCTTGGAACATTGGAGACCGAAAGGTCGAACGTGAATCATATAGTAGATATGATCAACATAGAGATGTTCACCATTGAAAACTACTCCATCTCACGTGATGATCGGACATGGTTTAGTTGATATGGATCACGTGATCATTTAGATGACTCGAGGGATGTCTATCTAAGTGGGAGTTCTTAAGTAATATGATTAATTGAACTTAATTTATCATGAACTTAGTCCTGATAGTATTTGCATATCTATGTTGTAGATCAATAGCTCACGATATAGCTCCTATATATTTTTGATATGTTCCTAGAGAAAACTAAGTTGAAAGATGATAATAGCAATGATGCGGACTGGGTCCATGATCTTAGGATTATCCTCATTGCTGCACAAAAGAATTATGTCCTTGATGCACCGCTAGGTGCCAGACCTATTGCAGGAGCAGATGCAGATGTTATGAACGTTTGGCAAAGCTTGATATGATGACTACTTGATAGTTTAGTGTGTCATGCTTTACGGCTTAGAACCGGGACTTCAAAAACATTTTTGAATGTGATACCTCTCCGTCATATCTATAATTTTTTATTGTTCCATGCTAATATTCTACAATTTTTACATACTTTTGGCAACTTTTTATACTATTTTTGGGACTAACATATTGATCCAGTGCCCAGTGCCAGTTCCTGTTTGTTGCATGTTTTTTGTTTTGCAGAAAATCCATATCAAACAGAGTCCAAACGGGATAAAAACTTACGCAGATTTTTTTGGAATATATGTGAATTTTGGGAAGTGGAATCAACGCGAGACGATGCCCAAGGGGCCCACGAGGGGGAGGGGTGTAAGTGCATCTAGTGCCCCTTAGTGATTTTGGTGTATTGAAGACTTATAGGTTAAGGGACTAATGTGTTTATGAGTGTACATAGGTCTATAAGTCTATGAGGAGTTTGATATTTACAGAGAAAGTCGACCCCTAAAAATGAAGTTTTCGACTGAAGACTTTGGATTTCTGAAGACTTTGAAAGTGAAGAAATTGGTGTGACCTTGAAGACTTGGTATTCATTTGAGGAACATGAAGCGTGAAGACTTTTGTTTTCGTAGTTTCATTTTCTCTTTCTTGAGTCATAGGAAACACCGTACTGTTAAAGGGGGTCGAGGAAATACTAAGGAAAATTTTCCATGTGATGCTCAACTCAAAATCCTACACCTACCAATCCCTTCGAGTGAAGCCATTGGAAATCTCATACAGTTCAGTCATATTCTTCAGTGACAGAGACGAAGTTCTTCCGGTCTCTGAGGAATTTGTTCTGACTGAGGAGTTAGGAATTCGCCAGTGCGGATTGCCTACACAGTGAGGAACATGATAGCCCTGAGGAATTTGATACTCAAATTTCCGACCGTTGCTGTGCTATGCGCCAGCTGTCCCAAAATATCTACCCACCTAACGGTCATATCATTGAAGGGCATTTATGTCTTATCATGCCGGGCTGCTCCCTAGGCTATAAATAGCCGCCCCCTACAACCACTAGCTGGTTGGCTGCTCCGAGAGAAACTAACACTTGTCATTTGAGAGCATCCCATCCTCCGAGGACTTTGAGCGAAAATCATCAAGTGAGGAAAACCCAAACCCAAACACCTACAAACCCAAAGTGATTGAGCATCACTGAAGAGATTGATCCTGCGTGGATCCGACGCTTGTTACCTTTGAAGACTGTGCTTCTTCCAGACGGTTAGGTGTCATGGTCTAGAGCATCCAAGAGGAAATTGTGGATTGCTGAGTGACCGAGTCTGTGAAGGTTTGGAAGTCACCTGAAGACTTACCACGAGTGATTGGGCGAGGTCTGTGTGACCTTAGTTCAAGGAGAATACGGTGAGGACTGTGTGTCCTCAGGTTTAAATACCTAGCTGCTCCAACCACACGTACAACTGAGACAGCTGTTGGAACTGGTCTACCAAATCATTGTCTTCACCAAGCTTACTGGTTCTATTTCCTCAACTCTTCCATTTCCTCATAACTGTGTTGTGCACTTGTTCATATCTGTGTTTGAAGACTTTAACTAAAGACTTTCTCAATTTCCTCAGTTCAATTTCTTCAGTCTGTTTGTCTTCATCCTGTGCTATCCTGTGTTTACGCTTTCTGTACTATATGCTTGACTTCATTTCATCATGATGACCATGCTTGTGTTCTGCTATGCATACTTTTGAGTACTTATTCCGTTGCGAGTAGATCTTCTCTAAGGAATATCCTCACTGGCAAATTCCTCAGTGAAGAATTCATAAAAATCGCCTATTCACCCCCCGCTAGTCGATATAACGCACTTTCAATTGGTATCAGAGCAAGGTACTCCCTTGTTCTGTGTGATTTTGGTTTAACCGCCTGGAGTTTTAGTTATGTCGACCGCAGGTATGAAGAAAGTGACATGCCCCATCTTTGACGGTCACGAGTATCCCAAGTGGAAGGCCATGATGAAGAAGCGCCTCATGGCGATGAACAGCGAACTGTGGACCGTGACTGAGATTGGTCTTACCGATCTGTGCAAGACGGCGGAAGCCGATGACATTCGCAAGTACACTCTTCTCAACCTCACGGCGAAGGACGTCATTTGCTCCTGTTTGTCTCAAAATCAGTTCAGGAACATCATGCATCTAAATCATGCGAAGCTTATCTGGGACCGTCTCTCTAAGGTTTATGAAGGTCATTGAACCCGTCATGATCCTTGGTTTGAGGACTTCAAGGAATCTCTCAAAGCGATGACATTCGAACCAGAATCATCATCCTCTTCATCATGCCTTATGGCAAAAAGTGCTGAGGTAACTGAATGCTACCTATCCGAGTCAAGTGATGATGAATCTGGTGATGAATTTGGACCCAGCTATGTCAAACTTGCTTCCCTTGCCACTAAACAACAAAGAGCTTTGGAAAAAGGTCAGTACATGCTAAATAAGAGCGATGATATGTTGGGTGAAGAAATGGATCAGTCAAAAGCTTTGGCTGAAAGTCGTCAGAGACTTCATACTAAGTATGACACCCTTCAAGATCAACATAACACTCTCTTATCTGATCATGAGAAGCTTTGATATGAATTTCTTCAAAGAAAGCAAGATCTTGAGAAGCTAAGAGTGAGTTATGCAGATCTTCAGAAGGAGCGCGATTCATTACTTGCTCAACAAATCAGCGCTGCTCAGGAAGAATTTGTTCCTCCATGTTTGAAATGCATTGAACGTGAATCTGCTAATTCTTCACCTGAATGTTCAAATGCTTCTAATGCTACAAATTCTTCAACTGTCTCTGCTATCACTAATTCCTCATCTGAGGACATTGCTAGTATCACTGACGATGCACGGCTGAAGGAATTGTACATGACAGGCATGTACAAAAGCCTCAAAGGGCATCAGACTCTTTGTGATGTGCTTAAAAAGCAGATCCTCAACAGGAACCCTAGGAAAGAGGGTATTGCCTTTGAGAGGAAACTCAATGCTGATGGTACATATTGGAAACCTGAGCAGTACCCCAAAACCTCATGGGTTGCTGCAAAGGGACCTCCAGTTGATCCATCTAATTTATTTGGCTTTACATGTGAATCTTCTCATTCTTCTGATGAGTCATTTGACTCCAACTATAAACTGTTTAAAAATCAGAATGGTGAAGTATTTGCTAGATATGTTGGCACTGACTGCAGGAACGGTTCTCCTATGAAGAAAATCTGGGTTCCCAAAAGGTGCCTTGAAAGTCTTCAGGTGAATGTCCTCATGACACCACCTGTGAAGAATAGGAACCCGAGATCAAATTCTTCATATGGATCCAAGTCCTCATACGGACCAAATTCCTCACATGGATCAAATTCCTCAAAAGGATCAAAGTCCTCATATGAACATCATCGTGCTAACAACTTTGTTTCGCAGGGAAGAGCTAAGGGCTATGAATATGAGCATTATTCTTCTAATCATTATGTTCATAAGTCCTTGAAGAATTTCTCTGCTTATTCATATGCTTACCCTAACTCCTCTTATGTGAAACGAAATGGATTGGCTTCTATGCCACCTTTCTCGTATGGAGCTCGCAGAGTGATGAACTCTTTGCCACCCCTTCAGATGTGGGTGGTGAAGAAAAAGAACTAATATTTTATGCAGGGTCAGGTCTCCAGATGTACTTTAACGTCTGAAGAATTTGCTGGAGATCTGAAAAGTGCCTGAAAGGACGCGGGCTAATCATGAAGAAATGAACTTTCATTTCTCACGTCCTCATACTGCTTTAACTATTGCATTGCTTGATGAAATTGGTCTGATGAATTGTGATGTCATATTCTTCACTGATGAAGTATATGAAGTTCGTAAGCTGCACTAATTCATCTGCAGGATGATCAACCCAAAGCCACTGAGTGGGTCCTCAATAGTGGATGTACAAATCATATGACTGGTGACAAGAATCTATTGATGGATGCTCCCTTATCACCATCGCATCTGAAGCATATCATCTTCGCTGACAAAGGCAAAAGTCAGGTATTGGGTCTAGGTAAGGTTGCGATCACAAAGGATCGACACATGGACAAAGTCATGCTTGTCGAGTCCTTAGGATACAACCTCATGTCTGTCTCAATGCTTTGTGATCTTGATATGGTTGTTGTCTTTGGCAAGTATCGTTGTGTTGTGGTTATGGAAGCGGACAATTCCAAAGTCTTCGAAGGCTTTAGGAGAGGAGACTTGTATATTCTTGATTTCTCTACAGGACCGCAACCAGCTGTGTGCCTACTTGCAAAAGCTTCAGAAGGCTGGCTATGGCATCGACGACTTGGTCATGCAGGCATGAGGAATTTGCACACGCTTGCGAAGAAGAAGCATGTCATTGGCATTGAGAATGTCAAATTCCTCAAGGATCACTTGTGTGGAGCTTGTGAAGCTGGAAAGATGACCAAGGCTAAGCATCCAGCGAAGACTATCATGACCACTACTCGACCATTCGAATTGCTTCACATGGACCTCTTTGGTCCTAATCATTACTCAGCTGTCACAAATGATGCATCTCTCTATGGCTCTGTTATTGTTGATGATTACTCTCGATACACATGGGTACACATTGTTACTTACAAACATGAAGTGCAGGAAGTCTTCAAACGATTTTCCTCGAGGGCTTCAACCAACTTTGGTGTGAAGATCAAGCACATCAGAAGTGACAATGGAACTGAGTTCAAGAATTCTGGTCTTGATGACTATCTTGATGAACTTGGTATTACTCATGAGTTATCTGCTCCCTACACTCCTTAGCATAATGGCGTCGTGGAGCGCAAGAACAGAACTCTTGTTGAGATGGCTCGCACTATGCTTGATGAGTACAAGACACCTCGTCACTTCTGGATTGAGGCAATTTATACTGCATGCCACATCATCAACAAGGTATATCTTCACAAATTCTTCAAGAAGACTGCCTATGAACTCCTCACTGACAAGAAACCCAATGTGAGTTATTTCAAAGTCTTTAGTGCTAAATGTTGGATTAGAGATCCTCATCACAATGCTAAATTTGCACCGAAAGCACATGAAGGTTTTATGCTTGGTTACGGAAAGGACTCGCACACCTACAGAGTCTTCAACAACGTTCTTCACAAGGTTGTTGAAACTGTAGATGTGCGGTTCGATGAAACTAATGGCTCGCCAAGAGAGCACCTACCTTCTGTGATAGATGAACCAGCACCTGAGGAATCTATCAAGTTCAAGGCTACTGAGGATGTCATCCCTACCGAAGAATCTGCTGAAGAATTCATTCCAGAATGTGAAGAACGTCGAGCTAATGCACCTGAAGAAAATGCCGAAGAAAATGGTGCTGAAGAAAATGCTAATCAAATTCCTCGACGACAACCAACTCATCCTCGCGTTGCAAAAGAAGTGCAAGTTGAAAAGATCATCGATGACATTGAAGCACCAGGTCCTCTCACACGCTCAAAAGCTTCACATTTATCTAACTTTTGTGGGCACTATGCTTTTATCTCTATCACAGATCCCACTAAGGTAGATGAAGCATTTCTGGAGCGTGAGTGGATTCAGGCCATGCAAGAAGAATTACATCAATTCAAACTCAACAACGTCTGGGAACTGGTTAAACGTCCAGATCCTCGCAAGCACAATATCATTGGCACAAAGTGGATCTACCACAACAAGCAAGATGAAAATGGCCTTGTGGTGAGGAATAAGGCACGGCTTGTAGCTCAAGGCTACACACATGTTGAAGGAATTGATTTCGATGAAACTTTTGCACCTGTTGCTAGACTTGAAGCTATTCGCATATTACTTGCTTATGCTAACCATCATGATATCACTTTATATCAAATGGATGTGAAAAGTGCATTCCTCAATGGTAAGCTTGAGGAAGAAGTATATGTTGCTCAACCCCCAGGTTTTGAAGATCCAAAGCATCCTGACAAAGTCTTCAGACTCAATAAGGCCCGCTATGGCCTCAAGCAGGCCCCTCGGGCATGGTATGATACTTTGAAGGAATTCCTCATGAAGAAAGGCTTCAAACCCGGTTCACTCGACCCTACTCTTTTCACCAAATCTTATGATGGTGAATTGTTTGTGTGCCAAATATATGTTGATGATATTATCTTTGGCTGTACTGACCAACGTTATAGTGATGAATTTGCCTATATGATGAGTGAAGAATACCAAAAGTCTATGATGGGAGAGTTGAAATTCTTCTTAGGTCTTCAGATTCGTCAACAACGCAATGGCATATTCATATCTCAGGAGAAATACCTCAATGATGTACTGAGGAAATTCGGCATGCAAGATTGCAAAGGCGTCAAAATTCCGATGCCCACAAATGGCCATCTGTGCACTGATGAAAATGGTATTGACTTCGATCAAAAGGTATACCGCTCCATGATTGGTTCTTTATTGTATTTATGTGCATCTAGGCCAGATATTATGCTTAGTGTTAGCATGTGTGCCCGATTTAGAGCTACATCGAAGGAATCACACCATAAGGCTGTGAAGCATATTCTTCGATATCTAGCTCACACACCAACACTTGGATTATGGTACCCCAAGGGCTCGGCTTTTGATCTCATTGGATATTCTGACTCTGACTATGCTGGTGATCGTGTGGACCGCAAGTCAACATCTGGTACATGTCATTTCCTCAGACGATCTTTGGTCTGTTGGTCCTCGAAGAAACAGAACTGCGTATCACTGTCTACTGCTGAAGCTGAGTACATTGCTGCTGGTTCTTGCTATGCTCAATTGCTGTGGATGAAGCAAACTCTCAAGGACTACGACGTCAACGTGAAGAATGTGCCTCTCTTCTGTGACAATGAGAGTCCATCAAGATTTCTCACAACCCAGTTCAGCACTCGAAGACAAAGCACATTCAGATTCGTCATCATTTTCTTCGCGATCATGTGTTGAAGGGCGAAATTTCTATTGAGCATGTGAAGACTGAAGAACAGCTAGCCGATATCTTCACAAAGCCCTTGGATGAGAAGAGATTTAGCAAGTTGCGGTGTGAGCTAAATATCTTAGAATCTTCAAGTGTTCTTTGAAAAGGACACTCATCCTAACACTTATGCAAAATTGATGACTTAGCTGTGCAACACATGAAGAAATGTTTTTCTTCAATCAATGAAGAATAACACTCTAAGTGTGAAGAAATTAATGAAGAATTTGATTCTCAGAGCCCTACGACAATTGTACGCGGTGTCTGAAATCATCATTCTTATACGGTGGGTCACGCCACCACAAAAGTTGAAATCTTCGATTTGAGTTTTTCCTTAGTTTTTGAAATTCCTTAGTTGTTCATATTCTTCAACTTTGCATTGTCTTCACTGTTTCTGTCATTGGCTATATATATATATATATATATGAGTTTATGTCCTCTACAACATTCACTTATTGCTAATTCTTCAAGTTGCTATTTCTGCTAAGTGAATATGATCGGACCCTTCCCCCTATATGCTATACTCAACCCAATCTATTCACAAATTCTTTATGTGCGTTCTATTTGAAACTCGTTCAAAATCTTCACTGTGTCCTTGTCAGCTGAAGAATTTGCGAATGGAACGTTAAAACTTATCTTATCCAAATTTTTGGCTTTGCCGCTCAAACCGTTCCGCATCCCACGAAATACTTATCTATTCACCCACGATCTAACACGATCTCCACTTCTCAGTACGTGGGCGACACATGTCAAGCGAATGAGAAGGGTCAGGGGCACGTTCATCCAATTTCTTCGGGCGAACAGTTTTTCACCGTGGCTATAAATACCCCCTTCCCCTTCCTCACTTCCTTTACTCCGCTCGACCTCTCTCCAGCTCGAGCTTCTCAAACCCTAGTGCCGCCGCTACTTCATCGTCGCCGGTGAGGAAGAGCTTCACTGCCTCGACCTCGTCGCCGTCGTACTCGCGCCGGCCGCGGAAATCTTCACTCCACCGCCGCCGTAGCCGTCTTCCTCCGCCGAGTTAGGGCGTGGAAGATCTGCACAGACGAACTTCACTTCTCCACCTCACAGTTCGTCGTGTTCTTCATTCAGGGTAATTAAAAGTTACTTTTACTGCCCTCCTTGATTCAAATGATTTCTGCAAAATCTTCAAAGGTGTTTATTCTTCAAATTCTTCACACACTAAACACCTCACATGTCATCTTTTCTTGATTCGTTTCTCTAAGCATCATTTTTCTTCAAGATTCCTCAATTGTGTGGATCTTCGATCTATACAACTCTGGAACCTAAGACAAAGAACGCTTAGTGAAATTCTTCAAGACTCATCTGGTCAAATTCCTCGAACTCGTTCTTTTTGAAAAATCTTCTGAGAACGCATATGACCTCTTCAAATTCCTCGCAACTATACTCTGTTCACAGGTACTCATGTCTGTTGCTGAATCACTAGGTTCTCATCAACTTAACTCATTTGCAGCGTTCCTCGAAGAAAAGTTGCATACTTCTTCAGAGAATTCAATTGTTCAAATTCCTCATTTGAAGAAAATGGCTGATGGAAAGAAGCCACAGAAAGGAGGAAAGATGCCTGAGATCAACACTGCATTTGAAATCCTTGAGGACATCTATGCTGGGTACTGCACACCCCCTGAGGAAGATAAAAATCAGCGCAAGGTGCGCATTCAGAAGATAGAGAGGAGATGGGCAAGAGAGTGGAGGGAGTACAAGTATGTGACTCCCAAGTACATGAAGAAATTCGCACTCAATCCTCCATGCTCAAGACCTCCGTTGGCACCTGGCCAAGAAGCTGATCTCACCAGCCTCAAGCGTGGTGAAGATTATCCTGAAGAATGGGCCAAGCGCCAGGCCAAGTTGGCCAAACAAGCAAAAGATGCAGTGAGGAAATTCAACGAGGACTCTGCTGCTGCTGCTGCCTCTGCTGTCAAGCCGAAGAAATCCATGGCAAAGAAGCCTGCGCGTAAGCCAAGTGCTTCATCGTCAATGTCCTCACGGCAAATTCCTCACGCTGCTCCTGCCCCTCCAAAGTCCTCAGTTGCTCCGACTCAGCACCTGTGCATCTTGCCACGTGCCAAAGGACTACATGCATCTCTATTGCCTCAGGAGCTTCAGCTAGTTCCTCAGCTGCACCAAATTCTTCAACAGGACCCTCTCTGCTAAAAACAAAGACCACAACTGGACGAGGCTCTCGACCAAGTCCTCACAAGAAGCAGGTCGCTTTCTAAGTGCCGTCTGAAGAAGACGAAGCTAATGATGAAGAACTTGCCGAAATCATCAGAGATAGGCAAGTCAGGGCCGCTAGAGCCATGGGCACAAATGTGCCTCTGCTTTTGGATCCAAAGTTGATCCTCGATTACATTGATCTCTGGCACAGGGACCCAAACACTCCTATGCCTGACTTCAAGCTGACTCCTGGCCAAAGTCATATGCTGACTGCCTTCATCCAAGAAGAGAAATGGAAATTTGAGAAGGCCAGGCAGCTCAAGAAAGCGCAGTGCAGGAGGAGAAATTCCTGAAGAACAACGTTGTCTCTATGACAACTGATGAACTTGTGAAAATCCAGTCTGAAATCAAAGTCCTCAGCGATGATCTCAATGCTTACTATGCTGATTGGAAAGGAGCCAAGGTCAGGTTTGTTAAACTGACTGAGAAGTTCACCTCAAATGTTGCAGCCCCATCGCAACAAGAAATTCCTCAGGCTAAAGCATCTGCTCAGCCAACTAAAGAACATGCCAGCACCGCTGATGACAATTAGGCTGCTGAAGAAAATGTAAGTTCCAGGACTGATGACTACATTCCAGCCACTGATAAAATTGCCAGGGCATCCACTAGTGGTGCGCCTGAAGAAAATGAAGAAGTCAGGGCAACTGCATCAGTTGTGCGTGAAGAAAATCAACCACATTCCTCTGCTCCTCCTGCGCCTACTCCAACTCCAATCCTTCCATCTGCATCAGATGTGAAGAAGACCACGGCTGCAGAGCATGCAGCAGTGAAGAAAAGGAAAGCATCAGCTCCTTCAGATTCTTCAGCACCGAAAAAGATGAAGAAATTGACAAGCTCATTTACTAATCCAATTGATGTTGTTCCTGTTTCCTCCATGCCATCAAAGGAAATCGTCCCTTTTGATGAAGAATATGTGATCCCTAGCGGATCTGATGAAGAAAATCCTTCTGCTGCTTCGTCAGAGCAGATGGATGAAGAAATTGAAGTGGATAAAATCCCTTCAACCCCCACAGTTTCCTCGCCTATGCCTCAGTTTACTGCTGAAGAGGCCGGCGTTGAAGAAATGGAAGATGAAGATGTGGACATTGGCTATACCACACCAGTGATGAATGATGACTTTTGGGAAAGTCAACACCCCAACTCTCCACTCTTCACACCATTGCAACAAATTCCTCAGTCCCCAGCAACTACAGTTCAAATGGGATCTGATGAAGCTCATGAAGAAATTCCAGCCACTAGTGCTGAAGAAAATGAAAATGAAGAATTGAAGACCCAGGCTGCCACTGAAGAGGAACCAGAAATTCCTCAGCCTGAAGAACCTGAGATTGCGATTCCTGAGGTTGTAATGCAACTGACTGACACTCCTCTGCCCAAGACAAAGGATCCATTCTCAAGGAAGCAAAAATTCAAGGCTAATGATTTCTTCGGCGAGCACGTATTCTTCACTGATTACAACCCCTATGACTCTGCTCGCATTAGGAAGAGGCGTTTCTGGACTGCCAGCCAGGCAAATTTTTATTCCTCAGTGTTGTTCAACAAAGACAAAGTCTTCGATCATGAGCACATTCCTCACGTGGATATGGAATCTCTGTCATGCTTCGTGCCAGTCCTTAGTGTTCTTTACGACGCTGGACTGTTAAATTTCTGCACTGATATATGTGATTGGAATGAAGAGCTCATTCTTCAATTTTATGCAACTCTGCACATCACCAGAGACTCTGAAGATGTGAATTCATGGGTGCTGGATTGGATGTGTGAAAATACTCACTACAAGGCACCAGCTACTGAATTGCTTCGTGCTTTGCCTCTCAGTCCTCCCCTTGAAGCTGCTCGTTGCGTCTACAGTGAACCTGAGCTTACAGATCACTATATGCAAGTGCTGATGAAGCCATTGAAGCTAGGTCAGGCCCCAAGAACTAAATTCCTTGTGAAGGAATTGTTATATGTGCCTCGGACTGTCTATCGCATTCTGACAAAGACATTGAGTCCTATCAAGGGCCACGACTCGAATGAAGAAGAAGTCGTTGGCATCATGAAGAATCTGCTTTTCAATATCATTCATGGCGTTCCCGTCAACTTCCATGATTTCTTCATGAGGACTCTGGCCAATGTCGCAATGTCACCGTTTGAGTTGAAGCCTTATGCTCCATGGATTATGAGATTCATCAGAACAAGGTCTTCACTCAACTACAAAGCTGATACAGTGAACCATTGCAGCTACTTGCCCCCGATTGAAGTCCTCAAACGGACATTTTCCTCAGCTGATGAAAAGGGCAAGGCTACTGCTGTCATTGATGAAGGCCTTCGTCCATTGGATGGTCAATTTCGCAAGGCTGCATCCTACTCCACCAATGATGACTCTGCCGCCAACGCAACCAAGCCAAATCCTCAAGGCATAGCTCCCAGGGTGATGACTGACCGTGAGCTTCTCCTCAGTCTTCACCAAAAGGTTGATCACAATCACAAATGGGTCAAGCGTCAGTTTGGTTCAATTCTTCACAACATGACTGCTACCCACAATGCAGTGAAGAAAAACCATTACTACCTTCATGAAACCCTCAACCGCACTTGGGCTGTTCTGTCGCACATTTATAGCGCAGAAGATCTGAAGAAAATGGGTCTCCAGGAGGACTTTGACTGGTCTGCTCCTCCACTGAAGAAATACAAGAAGGTCAAGGTTCCGTCCTTGGTGGTCAGCTCCTATTCTTCATCGCGCGACACCGATGAACATGAAGACTTGGACAACACTGCGGCAGGCCCTACTACAACAAACGACCCCAACAACGCTGGCGCTCCTTCATCAACTTGATATTCTTCAGGGGCGTTAGTCCTCATTTTCGAACCTTTTGGTCATTCGATGACAAAGGGGAAAAATTTGAGTTAGTCTTCAAGCGGGTCTATCTTATATGGGTGTTTTTTTCTAAGTTACAACTCTCGTTCTTCTGATGACTTTGTTGGATCGAGTTGTAAACTTAAAACTCTATGGTGGCCTGATACTTTTGCTGTTTCTTCTGCATGCTTATTCCTCGTTAATGTTATTGCACGCATGCTGAATTACATCAGTCACCATATTTCATCATGCATTTCAAATTCTTCATATATTATGTCAAATGCGTGTATGAATTACAAGATATAGGGGGAGATCTCCATGATTCAACTCTTCAAGTGTGTATTGCTTCATAAGAAAATTCCTCACTATGCACATATTCAGGGGGAGTTCTTCTATATCTTGTAAACAAATTCCTCAGTATCAGTATTTACACTTCATATGTTTATCCCCATTGAAAACTTAACCTATATTGTCATCAATCACCAAAAAGGGGGAGATTGTAAGTGCATCTAGTGCCCCTTAGTGATTTTGGTGTATTGAAGACTTATAGGTTAAGGGACTAATGTGTTTATGAGTGTACACAGGTCTATAAGTCTATGAGGAGTTTGATATTTACAGAGAAAGTCGACCCCTAAAAATGAAGTTCTTCGACTAAAGACTTTGGATTTCTGAAGACTTTGAAAGTGAAGAAATTGGTGTGACCTTGAAGACTTGGTATTCATTTGAGGAACATGAAGCGTGAAGACTTTTGTTTTCGTAGTTTCATTTTCTCTTTCTTGAGTCATAGGAAACACCGTACTGTTAAAGGGGGTCGAGGAAATACTAAGGAAAATTTTCCATGTGATGCTCAACTCAAAATCCTACACCTACCAATCCCTTCGAGTGAAGCCATTGGAAACCTCATACAGTTCAGTCATATTCTTCAGTGACAGAGACGAAGTTCTTCTGGTCTCTGAGGAATTTGTTATGACTGAGGAGTTAGGAATTCGCCAGTGCGGATTGCCTACACAGTGAGGAACATGATAGCCCTGAGGAATTTGATACTCAAATTTCCGACCGTTGCTGTGCTATGCGCCAGCTGTCCCAAAATATCTACCCACCTAACGGTCATATCATTGAAGGGCATTTATGTCTTATCATGCCGAGCTGCTCCCTAGGCTATAAATAGCCGCCCCCTACAACCACTAGCTGGTTGGCTGCTCCGAGAGAAACTAACACTTGTCATTTGAGAGCATCCCATCCTCCGAGGACTTTGAGCGAAAATCATCAAGTGAGGAAAACCCAAACCCAAACACCTACAAACCCAAAGTGATTGAGCATCACTGAAGAGATTGATCCTGCGTGGATCCGACGCTTGTTACCTTTGAAGACTGTGCTTCTTCCAGACGGTTAGGCGTCATGGTCTAGAGCATCCAAGAGGAAATTGTGGATTGCCGAGTGACCGAGTCTGTGAAGGTTTGGAAGTCACCTGAAGACTTACCACGAGTGATTGGGCGAGGTATGTGTGACCTTAGTTCAAGGAGAATACGGTGAGGACTGTGTGTCCTCAGGTTTAAATACCTAGCCGCTCCAACCACACGTACAACTGAGACAGCTGTTGGAACTGGTCTACCAAATCATTGTCTTCACCAAGATTACTGGTTCTATTTCCTCAACTCTTCCATTTCCTCATAACTGTGTTGTGCACTTGTTCATATCTGTGTTTGAAGACTTGGACTGAAGACTTTCTCAATTTCCTCAGTTCAATTTCTTCAGTCTGTTTGTCTTCATCATGTGCTATCATGTGTTTACGCTTTCTGTACTCTATGCTTGACTTCATTTCATCATGATGACCATGCTTGTGTTCTGCTATGCATAGTTTTGATTACTTATTCCGCTGCAAGTAGATCTTCTCTAAGGAATTTCCTCACTGGCAAATTCCTCAGTGAAGAATTCATAAAAATCGCCTATTCACCCCCCTCTAGTCGATATAACGCACTTTCAAGGGGCGTGCCCCAGGGGGTAGGGCGCGCCCTGGGCCCTCGTGGCCACTCCATAAGGCGGTTGGTACCCCTCTTTCGCCGCAAGAAAGCCAATATCCGGATAAAAATCGTGTCCAAATTATAGCCCGATCGGAGTTACAGATCAACGGGGATTTAAGAAACGGTGAAAGGGCAGAATCATGGAGCGTAGAAACAGAAGGAAACAGAGAGAGAGAGAGAGATCCAATCTCGGAGGGGCTCTCTCCCCTCCGCCGCCATGGAGGCCATGGAGCAGAGCGGAAACCCTTCGCCCATCTAGGGGAAGGTCAAGGAAGAAGAAGAAGGGGGCTCTCTCCCCCTCTCTCTCGGTGGCGCCGGAACGCCGCCGGGGCCATCATCGCGCCAATGATCTACACCAACAACTTCACCGCCGTCATCACCAACTCTTCCCCTCTCTATGCAGTGTTGTAACCCCTCTTTTACCCGCTGTAATTCTACTTAAACATGGTGCTCAACGCTATATATTATTTCCCAATGATGTATGGCTATCCTATGATGTTTGAGTAGTAGATCCGTTTTGTACTATGGGTTAATTGATGATCGTGATTGGTTTGAGTTGCATGTTTTATTATTGGTGTTGTCCTATGGTGCTCTCCGTGTCGCGCAAGCGTGAGGGATCCCCGCTGTAGGGTTTGCAATATGTTCATGATTTGCTTATGGTGGGTGGCGTGAGTGACAGAAGCACAGACCCGAGTAAGTAGGTTGTTTGTGTATGGGAGTAAAGAGGACTTGATGCCTTATAATGCTATGGTTGGGTTTTACCTTAATGATCTTTAGTAGTTGCGGATGCTTGCTAGAGTTCCAATCATAAGTGCATATGATCCAAGAAGAGAAAGTATGTTAGCTTATGCCTCTCCCTCAAATAAAATTGCAATAATGATTACCGGTCTAGTTATTGATTGTCTAGGGACAAATAACTTTCTCGTGACAAAAAGCTCTCTACTAAAACTAACTTAGTTGTGTATTCATTTAAACAGCCCCTACTTTTTATTTACGCGCTATTTATTATCTTGCAAACCTAGCGTACAACACCTACAAAGTACTTCTAGTTTCATACTTGTTCTAGGTTAAGCGAACGTTAAGCGTGCGTAGAGTTGTATTGGTGGTCGATAGAACTTGAGGAAATATTTGTTCTACCTTTAGCTCCTCATTGGGTTCGACACTCTTACTTATCGAAAGAGGCTACAATTGATCCCCTATACTTCTGGGTTATCAGAATGCCACGGAGCATATGAGATGTTCCAAGAGCTGAAATTGCTATCTCAGACTCATGCCCGAGTCAAGAGGTATGAGACCTCTGACAAGTACTTTGCCTACAAGATGGAGGAGAATAGCTCAGCTAGTGAGCATGTGCTCAGAATGTCCGGGTACTACAATCACTTGAATCAAGTGGGAGTTAATCTTCCAGATAAGATAGGGGTTGACAGAGTTCTCTAGTCACTATCACCAAGTTACTAGAACATTGTGATGAACTATAATATGCAAGGGATGATGAAAATGATTCCCAAGCTCTTCGCGATGCTGAAATCAGCGAAGGTAGAAATCAAGAAATAGCATCAAGTGTTGATGGTTAACAAGACCACTAGTTTCAACAAAAAGGGCAAGGGAAAGAAAGGGGACTTCAAGAATGACAAGCAAGTTGTTACTCCCGTGAAGAAGCCCAAAGCTAGACCCAAGCCTGAAACTGAGTGCTTCTACTGCAAAGGAAATGGTCACTGGAAGCGGACTGCCCCAAATACTTGGCGGATAAGAAGGATGGCAAAGTGAACAAAGGTATATTTGATATACATGTTATTGATGTGTACTTTACTAGTGTTCATAGTAGCCCCTCGGTATTTGATACCGGTTCAGTTGCAAAGATTTGTAACTCGAAAGAGGAGTTGCAAAACGAACATATACTAGTTGAGGGCGAGGTGACGATGTGTGTTGGAAGTGATTCGAAGGTTGATAAGATCACCATCTCACCCTCCCTTTACCTTCGGGATTAGTGTTGAACCTAAAATAAATGTTATTTGGTGTTTGTGTTGAGCATGAATATGATTAGATCATGTTTATTGCAATACAGTTATTCATTTAAGTCAAAGAATAATTGTTATTTTGTTTACATGAATAAAACCTTCTGTGGTCAGACACCCAAGGTGAATGGTTTATTGAATCTCGAACGTAGTGATACACATATTCATAATATTGACGCCAAAAGATGCAAAGTTGATAATGATAGTGCAACATACTAGTGGCACTGCCGTTTAGGTCATATTGGTGTAAAGCGCATGAAGAAACTCCATGCGGATGGACTTTTGGAATCACTTGATTATGAATCATTTGATGCTTGCGAACCATGCCTCATGGGCAAGATGACAAAGACTCCGTTCTCCGGAACAATGGAGCGAGCCACTGACTTATTGGAAATAATACATACCGATGTATGCAGTCCGATGAGTGTCGAGGCTCGCGGTGGGTATCATTATTTTCTGACCTTTACAGATGATTTGAGAAGATATGGGTATATCTACTTAATGAAACACAAGTCTGAAACATTTGAAAAGTCCAAAGAATTTCAGAGTGAAGTTGAGAATCATCGTAACAAGAAAATAAAGTTTCTACGATCTGATCGTGGAGGCGAATATTTGAGTTACGAGTTTGGCCTTCATTTAAAACAATGTGGAATAGTTTCACAACTCACGCCACCTGGAACACCACAGCGTAATGGTGTGTCCGAACGTCGTAACCGTACTTTATTAGATATGGTGTGATCTATGATGTCTCTTACCGATTTACCACTATCATTTTGGGGTTATGCATTAGAGATAGCTGCATTCACATTAAATAGGGCACCGTCTAAATCCGTTGAGACGACACCGTATGAACTGTGGTTTAGCAAGAAACCTAAGCTGTCGTTTCTTAAAGTTTGGGGTTACGATGCTTATGTGAAAAAGTTTCAGCCTGATAAAGCTCGAACCCAAGTCGGAGAAGTGCGTCTTCATAGGATACCCAAAAGAGACTGTTGGGTACACCTTCTACCACAGATCCGAAGGCAAGATCTTTGTTGCTAAGAATGGATCCTTTCTAGAGAAGGAGTTTCTCTCGAAAGAAGTGAGTGGGAGGAAAGTAGAACTTGATGAGGTAATTGTACCTTCTCTTGAATTGGAAAGTAGCACATCAATGAAATCCGTTCCCGTGATGCCTACACCAACTAGAGAGGAAGCTAATGATAATGATCATGAAACTTCAAATCTAGTTACTACCGAACCTCGTAGGTCAACCAGAGCACGTTCCGCACCAGAGTGGTACGATAATCCTGTTCTGGAAGTCATGTTACTAGACCATGACGAACCTACAAACTATGAGGAAGCGATGATGAGCCCAGATTCCGCAAAATGTCTTGAGGCCATGAAATCTGAGATAAGATCCATGTATGAGAACAAAGTGTGGACTTTGGTGGACTTGCCTGATGATCGGCAAGCCATTGATATTAAATGGATCTTCAAGAGGAAGACAGACACTGATGGTAGTGTTACTATCTACAAAGCTCGAATTGTCGCAAAAGGTTTTTGACAAGTTCAAGGTGTTGACTACGATGAGATTTTCTCACTCGTAGCAATGCTTAAGTCTGTCCGAATCATGTTAGCAATTGCCACATTTTATGAAATCTGGCAAATGGATGTCAAAACTGCATTCCTTAATGGATTTCTTGCAACCAGAAGGTTTTATCAATCCTAAAGGTGCTAACAAAGTATGCAAACTCCTGTGATCCATCTATGGACTGGTGCAAGCATCTCGGAGTTGGAACATACCCTTTGATAAGGTGATCAAAGCATATGGTTTTATACAGACTTATGGTGAAGCCTGTAGTTACAAGAAAGTGAGTGGGAGCTCTGTAGCATTTATGATATTATATGTGGATGACATATTGTTGATTGGAAATGATATAGAATTTCTGGATAGCATAAAAGGATACTTGAATAAGAATTTTTCAATTAAATACCTCGGTGAAGCTACTTATATATTGGGCATCAAGATCTATAGGGATAGATCGAGACGCTTAATAAGACTTTCACAAAGCACATACCTTGACAAGATTTTGAAGAAGTTCAAATGGATCAGTCAAAGAAAGGGTTCTTGCCTGTGTTGCAAGGTGTGAAGTTGAGTAAAACTCAAAGCCCGACCACGACAAAAGATAGAGAGAGAATGAAAGTCATTCCCTATGCCTCAACCATAGGTTCTATATAGTATGCCATGCTATGTACCAGACCTATTGTATACCTTAGCATGAGTTCGGAAAGGGAGTACAATAGTGATCTAGGAGTAGATCACTGGACAACGGTCAAAATTATCCTTAGAGGACTAATGAAATATTTCTCGGTTTTGGAGGTGATAAAAGAGTTCGTCGTAAAGAGTTACGTCGATGCAAGCTTTGACACCAATCTGGATGACTCTGAGTCTCGATCTGGATACATATTGAAAGTAGGAGCATTTAGCTAGAGTAGCTCCATGCAGAGCATTGCAGACATAGAAATTTGCAAAATACATACGGATCTGAATGTGGCAGACCCGTTGAGTAAACCTCTCTCACAGGCAAAACATGATCACACCTTAGTACTCTTTGGGTGTTAATCACATGGTGATGTGAACTAGATTACTGACTCTAGTAAACCCTTTGGGTGTTGGTCACATGGCGAACGATGCATGTTAATCACATGGTGATGTGAACTATTGGTGTTAAATCACATGGCAATGTGAAATAGATTATTAACTCTAGTGCAAGTGGGAGACTGAAGGAAATACGCCCTAGAGGCAATAATAAAGTTGTTATTTTATATTTCCTTATATCATGATAAATGTTTATTATGCATGCTAGAATTGTATTAACCGGAAACTTGATACATGTGTGGATACATAGACAAAACATTGTGTCCCTAGTAAGCCTCTACTAGACTAGCTCGTTAATCAAAGATGGTTAAGTTTCCTACCCATAGACATGTGTTTTCATTTGATGAATGGGATCACATCATTAGGAGAATGATGTGATAGACAAGACCCATCCGTTAGCTTAGCGTAATGATTGTTTAGTTTTATTGCTATAGCTTTCTTCATGTCATATACATATTCCTTTGACTATGAGATTATGCAACTCCCGGATACCGGAGGAATACCTTGTGTGCTATCAAACGTCACAACATAACTGGGTGACTATAAAGATGATCTACAGGTATCTCCGAAGGTGTTTGTTGGGTTGGCATAAATCGAGATTAGGATTTGTCACTCCAAGTATCGGAGAGGTATCTCTGGGCCCTCTCGGTAATGCACATCATGATAAGCCTTGCAAGCAATGTGACTAATGAGTTAGTTGCGGGATGATGCATTACGGAACGAGTAAAGAGACTTGCCGGTAACGAGATTGAACTAGGTATGAAGATACCGAGGATCGAATCTCGGGCAAGTAACATACCGATGACAAAGGGAATGACGTATGTTGTCATTGCGGTTTGACCGATAAAGATCTTCCTAGAATATGTAGGAACCAATATGAGTATCCAGGTTCTGCTGTTGGTTATTGATCAGAGATGTGTCTTGATCATGGCTACATAGTTCTCGAACCCGTAGGGTCCGCACGCTTAACATTTCAATGATGATTTTGTATTATATGAGTTATGTGATTTGGTGACCGAATGTTTTTCGGAGTCCTGGATGAGATCACAAACATGACAAGGAGTCTCAAAATGGTTAAGAGGTAAAGATTCATATATAGGATGATAGTATTCGGACACCAGCAATGTTCTGGGGGTACCGGGTACGTATCGGGTCACCGGAAGGGGTTCCGGGCACCCACCGGCAAAGATATGGGCCTTATTGGGCCAAGGGCGGGACAGACCAGCCCTAAGGGGCTGGTGCGCCCCCATAAGGGCCGTCCTAAGTGGATAAAGGAAAAGGGGAGGAGGAAAGGAAATAGAGGGAATATGATTCCCCCTTCCTTTCCCATCTAGCCTCTTTCCTTCCCCCCTCCGGAGATAAGGAAAGCGGGAGGCCGAATTGGAGGAGGCCCCCAAGTAGGATTCCTCCTACTTGGGGCGCCCCATGGCTGCCCCCTCCCCCTCCCACCTATATATATGTGGGGAGGGGGCGCCTAGAACACACAACAAACATTGTTAGCCGTATGTGGCGCCCCCCTCCACAGTTTACGCCTCCGGTCATATTCACTTAGTGCTTAGGCGAAGCCCTGCGCTGATCACTTCACCATCACCTTCACCACGCCGTCGTGCTGAAGGAACTCTCCCTCGACACTTTGTTGGATCAAGAGTTCGAGGGACGTCATCGAGTTGAACGTGTGCAGAACTCGGAGGTGTCGTACGTTCGGTACTTGATCGGTCAGAACGAGAAGAAGTTCGACTACATCAACCGCGTTGTCAAACGCTTCTGCTTTCGGTCTACGAGGGTATGTGAACACACTCTCCCCTATTGTTGCTATGCATCTCCTAGATAGATCTTGCGTAAGCGTAGGATTTTTTTTGAAATCGCATGCTACGTTCCCCAACAGTTTTCTTGGTCATGCTGATTTCTATAGGAGGTTTATTAAAGACTTCTCTAAAAATTTTAGGCCTCCCACTAATCTCTTACAAAAAGATGTTCCTTTTGTTTTTTATGATGATTGTGTAGAAGCATTTGAAATACTTAAGAAAGCCTTGATTTCTGCACCTATTGTTCAGCCACCTGATTGGAATTTACCCTTTGAAATTATGTGTGATGCTAGTGATTATGTTGTTGGTGCTGTTCTAGGACAAAGAGTTGATAAGAAATTAAATATTATTCAGTATGCTAGTAAAGCTCTAGATGGTGCCCAGAGAAATTATGCTAATACTCAAAAAGAATTTTTAGCAGTTGTATTTGCATGTGATAAGTTCAGACCTTATATTGTTGATTCCAAAGTAACTGTTCACACTAATCATGCTGCTATTAAATATCTTATGGAAAAGAAAGATACTAAAGCTAGACTCATTAGATGGGTTCTCTTGCTACAAGAATTTGATTTGCATATTATTGATAGAAAGGGAGCTGAGAACCCCGTTGCAGACAACTTGTCTAGGTTAGAAAATGTTCTTGATGACCCACTGCCTATTGACGATAGCTTTCTTGATGAACAATTAAATGTTATAAATGCTTCTCGCAATACTCCATGGTATGCTGATTATGCTAATTACATTGTTGCTAAATTTATACCACCTAGTTTCATATACCAGCAGAAGAAAAATTGTTCTATGATTTAAGACATTACTTCTGGGATGACCCACACCTTTATAAAGAAGGAGTAGAGGGTGCCATTAGACGTTGTGTACCTTAGCATGAACAGGGACAGATCCTACGCAAGTGCCACTCCCAGTCTTACGGAGGACACCACGCTGGAGATAGACTGCACATAAGGTATTGCAATCCGGTTTCTGTTGCCCCACTCTCTTTAAAGATGCCCGTAAGTTTGTCTTGTCTTGTGATGAATGCCAGAGAGTTGGTAATATTAGTAGACATCGGGAAATGCCTATGAACTATTAACTTGTTATTGAACCATTTGATGTTTGGGGCTTTGATTATATGGGACCTTTTCCTTCCTCTAACGGGTATACACATATTTTAGTTGCTGTTGATTACGTTACTAAGTGCGTAGAAGCTATTCCAACTAGTAGTGCTGATCATAATACTTCTATTAAGATGCTTAAGGAAGTTATTTTTTCGAGGTTTGGAGTCCCTAGATATTTAATGACTGATGGTGGTTCACATTTTATTCGTGGTGCTTTCCGTAAAATGCTTGCTAAGTATGATGTTAACCATAGAATTGCGTCTCCATATCATCCTCAGTCTAGTGGTCAAGTAGAATTGAGCAATAGAGAGATCAAATTAATTTTGCAAAAGACTGTTAATAGATCTAGAAAGAATTGGTCTAAGAAACTTGATGATGCATTATGGGCTTATAGAACTGCTTATAAGAATCCTATGGGTATCTCTCCGTATAAAATGGTTTATGGAAAAGCATGTCACTTACCCCTTGAGCTAGAACATAAGGCATATTGGGCTATTAAAGAGCTCAGCTATGATTTCAAACTTGCCGGTGAAAAGAGGTTATTTGACATTAGCTCACTTGATGAATGGAGAACCCAAGCCTATGAGAATGCCAAGTTGTTTAAAGAAAAAGTTAAAAGATGGCATGATAAAAGGATACAAAAGCGTGAGTTTAATATAGGTGATCATGTTTTGCTATACAACTCTCGTTTAAGATTCTTTGCAGGAAAGCTTCTCTCTAAATGGGAAGGCCCCTACATTATCGTGGAAGTCTATCGTTCAGGTGCCATAAAAATCAACAATGTCGAAGGTACAAATCCAAAGGTGGTAAACAGACAGAGAATCAAACATTATATCTCAGGTACTCCCATAAATGTTGAGTCTAATATAATTAATATCGTAACACCGGAGGAGTACATAAGGGACACTTTCCAGAACGTTTCAGACTCCGAAAATGAATAGGTATGTGGTACGGTAAGTAAACCGACTCCAAAACGTTTCTAATGATAAATTTTCTCCATTTTGGAATATTTTAAAAATTAGGAAAATTAAAAGTAGTCTGAAAGAGACACGAGGCCACCACAAGGCTGGAGGGCGCGCCCTACCCCCTGGGCGCGCCCCCCGTCCTGCCCTCCGGACTCCATTTTCTTGCACGATACTTATTTTGGTTGGTAAAAATTCACTATATAATCTCCCGAAGGTTTTGACCACCGTACCATGCAAATATCTCATGTTTTTGTTTCGAGCTGTTTTCTGCCTGAGTTTTCAAGGCCAGGCATCATGTCGTCCCCCTCCTCCAACAATGCGGGCGACGTTGCGTGACTGATGAAGATAGAGATGAAGCGAGAAGAACCCGGGAAAATCAACAAGGATGATAAAATCAAGAAGACCGCGGAAGATCAAGCCCCGGCAGCCGAAGAAGAAGACATCCTTCAACATCACTACGATTATCTTACTCCAATTGTCAAGATCATTGAAATAGTTTGTGTGCAAAACAAGTATCTCACTCGTGAAAATATTCTGTTGCAAGAGTACATCATCGCACTCAAGGGCATTATTCGCAAATTGGGGAATCTCCTACGCTCGATGTGTGACACGACTTCATCAACAACTCCATCATCACCACCTCCGAAGAAAGCGATCTAATTACATGGGTATGGGCACTCCCCTTGGCAATTGCCAAGCTTGGGGGAGTTGCCCCGGTATCGTGTCACCATCACATCTTTACCGTTTTTCTTAGTTCGATCCTTTTGGTTATATCTTGATCTAGTAGAATAAAGTTTTAGTATGATCTAGCTTTGAGTTTTGCTTTATGTTCACTCTATGTAATCGAGTCCGTGAGTTATATATAATAAAGAGTAGTTTTTGAGTTAAGGGCTTTACTTTCTTGCTATGATCTTGAGGGAATTAAAGAATAAAAATAAATAAAAAGATCATATATTGATCTTATGGAGAGTAATGGCTTCACATATAAAGAGTATGATGAATAAAGGTTGTTGAGAGTTGAAATATATAGTTTTGGACATTGTTGTAATTAATAGGAAGTAATAAAGAAAGAGAGGCTTCACATGTAAATATACTATCTTGGACATCTTTTGTAATTGTGAGCACTCATTAAAATATGACATGCTAAAAGGTTGATATTGGACAAGGAAGACGACATAATAGGTTATGTTTTCTTATATCCGAATAGAAGTTATATTGTCATGGATCATCCAACATGTTGAGCTTGCCTTTCCCCCTCATGCTAGCCAATTTTTTTGCACCAAGTATATATACTACTTGTGCTTCAAAAAATCCCTAAACCCAGTTTTGCCATGAGAGTCCACCATACCTACCTATGGATTGAGTAAGATCCTTCAAGTAAGTTGTCATCAGTGCAAGCAATAAAAATTTCTCTTTAAATATGTATGATCTATTAGTGGAAGAAAATAAGCTTTATACGAGCTTGTGATATGGAAGAAATAAAAGCGACGGACTGCATAATAAAGGTCTGTATCACAAGTGGCAATATAAAGTGACATTTTTTTGCATTAAGATTTTATACATCCAACCATAAAAGCGCATGACAACCTCTGCTTCCCTCTGCGAAGGTCCTATCTTTTACTTTTATCTTCTACCCTTATACAAGAGTCATGGTGATCATCACCTTTCCTTTTTATACTTTTTCCTTTGGCAAACACTAAATGTTGGAGAGATCCGGATATATATATATATCCACTCGGATGTAGGTTTCCATAAAGTATTATTGTTGACATTACCCTTGAGGTAAAAGGTTTGGAGGCGAAACTATAAGCCCCTATCTTTCTCTGTGTCCGATCGAAACTTTGAACCCATAAGTATCGCGTGAGAGTTAGCAATTGTGAAAGATCATATGATAGTTGAGTATGTGGACTTGCTGAAAAGCTCTTGAATTGACTCTTTCCGATGTGATGATAAATTGCAATTTCTCCAATGACTGAGATCATAGTTTGTTAGTTTTCAATAAAGTTTCTGATTCATACTTTATCTGGTGAACGAATTGTTACTTTAGCATAAGAAATTATATGACAATATATGTTGTTGTTCTAAAGATGATCATGATGCCCTCTTGTCTGTATTTTATTTTTATCGACACCTCTATCTCTAAACATGTGGACATATTTATCGATATCGGCTTTCGCTTGAGGACAAGCGAGGTCTAAGCTTGGGGGAGTTAATACGTTCATTTTGCATCATGCTTTTACATTGATATTTATCGCAGGCTGTTATTAAACGTTATATCAAAATACTTATGCCTATTCTCTCTTATGTTATAAGGTTTACATGAAGAGAGAGAATGTCGGTAGTTGGAATTCTGGACTGGAAAAGGAGCAAATATTATAGACCTATTCTGCACAACTCCAAAAGTCCTGAAACTTCACGGAGCATGTTTTTGGAATATATAAAAAATATTGGGCGAAGAAAGAACCAGAGGGGTGCTACCTCTTGAGCATGCGTTGGTTTTCCCTTGAAGAGGAAAGGGTGATGCAGCAAAGTAGCGTAAGTATTTCCCTCAGTTTTTGAGAACCAAGGTATCAATCCAGTAGGAGGCCACACGCAAGTCCCTCGTACCTACACAAACAAATAAGAACCTTGCAACCAACGCGATAAAGGGGTTGTCAATCCCTTCATGGCAACTTGCAAAAGTGAGATCTGATAGAGATGCATGATAAGATAATATTTTTGGTATTTTTATGATAAAGATTAAAAGTAAAGTTTGCAAAATAAACGGCGCCAGAAATAGCTAGTTGACGGGAGATTAATATGATGGAAAATAGACCCAGGGGCCATAGGTTTCACTAGTGGCTTCTCTCAAGATAGCATAAGTATTACGGTGGGTGAACAAATTACTGTCAAGCAATTGATAGAAAAGTGCATAATTATGAGAATATCTAGGCATGATCATGTATATAGGCATCACGTCCATGACAAGTAGACCGACTCCTGCCTGCATCTACTACTATTACTCCACACATCGACCGCTATCCAACATGCATCTACAGTATTAAGTTCATAAGAACAGAGTAACGCATTAGGTAAGATGACATGATGTAGAGGGATAAACTCAAGCAATATGATATAAACCCCATCTTTTTATCCTCGATGGCAACAATACAATACGTGTCGTTTCCCTTTTTGTCACTGGGATCGAGCAACGCAAGATTGAACCCAAAGCTAAGCACTTCTCCCATTGCAAGAAAGATCAATCTAGTGGGCCAAACCAAACTGATAATTCGAAGTGACTTGCAAAGATAACCAATCATACATAAAAGAATTCAGAGAAGATTCAAATATTTTTCATAGATAATCTTGATCATAAACCCACAATTCATCGGATCTCGAAAAACACACCGCAAAAAGAGTTACATCGAATAGATCTCCAAGAAGATCGAGGAGAACTTTGTATTGAGATCCAAAGAGAGAGAAGAAGCCATCTAGCTAATAACTATGGACCCAAAGGTCTGTGGTAAACTACTCACACATCATCGGAGGGGCTATGGTGTTGATGTACAAGCCCTCCATGATCGATGCCCCCTCCGGCGGAGCGCCGGAAAAGGCCCCAAGATGGGATCTCACGGGTACAGAAGGTTGCGGCGATGGAATTAGGTTTTCATGGTGCTCCTGGATGGTTTCGGGGTACGTAGGTATATATAGGAGGAAGAAGTAGGTCGGTGGAGCCACAAGGGGCCCACGAGGGTGGGGGCGCGCCCGGGGGGGCAGGCGCGCCTCCCTGACTCGTGGCCTCCTCGTTGATTTCTTGACGTCCACTCCAAGTCCTTTGGATCACGTTTGTTCCAAAAATCACGCTCCCGAAGGTTTCATTCCGTTTGGACTCCGTTTGATATTCCTTTTCTGTGAAACACTGAAATAGGCAAAAGAACAACAATTTGCACTGGGCCTTGGGTTAGTAGGTTAGTCCCAAAAATAATATGAAAGTGTATAATAAATCCCATTAAACATCCAAAACGGAATATATAATAGCATGGAACAATCAAAAATTATAGATATGTTGGAGACGTATCAAGCATCCCCAAGCTTAATTCCTGCTCGTCCTCGAGTAGGTAAATGATAAAAACAGAATTTTTGATGTGGAATGCTTTCTAGCATATTCTTCAATGTAATTTTCTTTATTGTGGCATGAATGTTTAGATCCGAATCATTCAAGATAAAATTTTAATATTGACATAAAAATAATAATACTTCAAGCATACTAACTAAGCAATTATGTCTTCTCAAAATAACATAGCCAAAGAAATCTCATCCCTAAAAAATCATATAGTTTGGCCATGCTTCATTTTCGTCACACAAGATGCTCTCATCTTGCACAACCCCGATGACAAGCCAAGCAATTGTTTCATACTTTAGTAATCTCAAACTTTTTTCAACTTTCACGCAATACATGAGCGTGAGCCATGGATATAGCACTATGGGTGGAATAGAATAATGATGATGGGGTTTGTGTGGAGAAGACAAAAAAGAGAAAGTCTCACATTGACGAGGCTAATCAATGGGCTAGGGAGATACCCATCAATTGATGTTAATGCAAGGAGTAGGGATTGCCATGCAACGGATGCACTAGAGCTATAAATGTATGAAAGCTCAACAAAAGAAACTAAGTGGGTGTGCATCCAACTTGCTTGCTCACGAAGACCTAGGGCATTTGAGGAAGCCCATCGTTTGAATATACAAGCCAAGTTCTATAATGAAAAATTCCCACTAGTATATGAAAGTGACAAAACAAGAGAAACTCTCTATCATAAAGATCATGGTGCTACTTTGAAGCACAAGTGTGGAAAAAGGATAGTAGCATTGTCCCTTTTTATTTCTAATTTCTTTTCTTTTCTTTTTTTGGGCCTTTCCTTTTTTTGGCCCTTCTCTTTTTTTTGGGGACAATGTCTATTAATGATGATCATCACACTTCTATTTATTTACAACTCAATGATTACAACTCGATACTAGAACAAAATATGACTCTATATGAATGCTTCCGGTGGTGTACCGGGATGGGCAATGAATCAAGAGTGACATGTATGAAATAATATGCATGGTAGCTTTGCCACAAATACGATGTCAACTACATGATCACGCAAGGCAATATGACTATGATGAAGCGTGTCATAATAAACGGAACGGTGGAAAGTTGCATGGCAATATATCTCGGAATGGCTATGGAAATGCCATAATAGGTAGGTATGGTGGCTGTTTTGAGGAAGATATAAGGAGGTTTATGTGTGATAGAGCGTATCGTATCACGGGGTTTGGATGCACCGGCGAAGTTTGCACCAACTCTCAAGGTGAGAAAGGGCAATGCACGGTACCGAAGAGGCTAGCAATGATGGAAGGGTGAGAGTGTGTGTAATCCATGGACTCAACATTAGTCATAAAGAACTCACATACTTATTGCAAAAATCTATAAGTCATCAAAAAACAAGCACTACGCGCATGCTCCTAGGGGGATAGATTGGTAGGAAAAGACCATCGCTCGTCCCCGACCGCCACTCATAAGGATGACAATCATAGAACACCTCATGTTTCAAATTTGTTACACAATGTTTACCATACGTGCATGCTATGGGACTTGCAAACTTCAACACAAGTATTTCTCAATTTCACAATTACTCAACTAGCACAACTTTAATATCACCATGTCCATATCTCAAAACAATCATCAAGTATCAAACTTCTCCTGGTATTCAATGCACTTTAAAGTTTTTATCTTGGATGCCTATCATATTAGGACTAATTTTATAACCAAAGCAAATTACCATGTTGTTCTAAAGGACTCTCAAAATAATATAATTGAAGCATCAGAGATCAATTATTTCTATAAAATAAAACCATCGTCGTGCTCTAAAAAGATATAAGCGAAACACTAGAGCAAAATTATCTAACTCAAAAGATATAAGTGATGCACATAGAGTATTCTAATAAATTCTGATTCATGTGTGTCTCTCCCAAAAGGTGTGTACAGCAAGGATGATTGTGGTGAACTAAAAAGCAAAGACTCAAATCATACAAGACGCTCCAAGCAAAACACATATCATGTGGTGAATAAAAATATAGCTCCAAGTAAAGTTACCGATGGACGAAGACAAAAGAGGGGATGCCTTCCGGGGCATCCCTAAGCTTAGGCTTTTTGGTTGTCCTTGGATGTTACCTTGGGGTTCCTTGGGCATCCCCAAGCTTAGGCTCTTGCCACTCCTTGTTCCATAATCCATCAAATCTTTACCCAAAACTTGAAAACTTCACAACACAAAACTTAACAGAAAATCTCATGAGCTCCGTTAGCGAAAGAAAACAAAACACCACTTCAAAGTAATGTAATGAACTCATTCTTTATTTATATTGGTGTTAAACCTACTGTAATCCAACTTCTCTATGGTTCATAAACTCCATTACTAGCCATAGATTCATCAAAATAAGCAAACGACACACGAAAAACAGAATCTGTAAAAAACAGAACAGTTTGTAGTAATATGTATCAAACGCATACTTCTGTAACTCCAAAAATTCTAAAATAAATTTCTGGACGTGAGGAATTTATCTATTAATCATCTTCAAAAAGAATCAACTAAATAGCACTCTCCAGTAAAAAAATTGTAGCTAATCTCGTGAGCGCTAAAGTTTCTGTTTTTTACAGCAAGATCAAAAAGACTTCACCCAAGTCTTCCCAAAGGTTCTACTTGGCACAAACACTAATTAAAACATAAAACTACATCTAAACAGAATCTAGATGAATTATTTATTACTAAAAAGAACCAAAAAGCAAGAAACAAAAATAAAATTGGGTTGCCTCCCAACAAGCGCTATCGATTAACGCCCCTAGCTAGGCATAAAGGCAAGGGTAGATCTAGGTATCGCCATCTTTGGCATGCAATCCATAAGTGGATCTCATAATAGATTCATAAGGTAATTTGATTTTATTTCTAGGGAAGTGTTCCATGCATTTCCTTAACGGAAATTGGAATCTAATATTCCCTTCTTTCATATCAATAATTGCACCAATCGTTCTAAGGAAAGGTCTACCAAGAATAATAGGACATGAAGGATTGCAATCTATATCAAGAACAATGAAATCTACGGGCACATAATTCCTATTTGCAACAATAAGAACATCATTAATTCTTCCCATAGGTTTCTTAATGGTGGAATCCGCAAGGTACAAGTTTAAAGAACAATCAACAAATTCACGGAAACCTAGCAAATCACACAAAGTTTTTGGGATCGTGGAAACACTAGCACCTAAATCACACAAAGCATAGCATTCATGATCTTTAATTTTAATTTTAATAGTAGGTTCCCACTCATCATAAAGTTTTCTAGGGATAGAAACTTCCAATTCAAGCTTTTCTTCATAAGATTGCATTAAAGCATCAACGATATGTTTAGTAAAAGCCTTATTTTGACTATAAGCATGCGGAGAATTTAGCACGGATTGCAACAAGGAAATACAATCTAATAAATAACAATTATCATAATTAAATTCCTTGAAATCCAAGATAGTAGGTTCATTGCTATCTAAAGTTTTGACCTCTTCCATCCCACTTTTACCAAATTTTGCTCAAGATCTAAAAACTCCGAATCATTGGGATGCCTTTTAACTAAAGTTGACTCATCTCCAGTCCCATCATTATCAAGATTCATATTGCAAAACAAATATTTAATAGGGGACACATCAATCACTTTTAGATCTTCATCCCTATTATCATGAAAACTAGAAGAACACGCTTTTACAAAGCATTCTTTCTTAGCACGCATCCTAGCGGTTCTTTCTTTGCACTCATCAATGGAAATTCTCATAGCTTTGAGAGACTCATTGATATAATTCTTATGTGGAATAGATCTAAGTTTCAAAGAATCAACATCAAGAGAAATTCTATCCATGTTCCTAGCCAACTCATCAATCTTAGGTAATTTTTCTTCAAGCAAAACATTGAAATTCTTTTGAGAAATCATAAATTCTTTAACACTAGCCTCAAAATCAGAGGGCATATTATTAAAATTTCCATAAGAGTTGTTGTAGGAATTACCATAATTATTAGAGGAATTACTAGGATACGGCCTAGGATTAGAATTTCCTCTATAAGCGTTGTTACCAAAATTGTTCCTACCAACAAAATTCACATCCATAGATTCATTATTATTCTCAATCAAAGTAGACAAAGGCATATCATTGGGATCAGAAGAAACACTCTTATTAGCAAACAATTTCATAAGTTCATCCATCTTTCCACTCAAAATATTAATCTCTTCAATTGCATGCACCTTTTTACTAGTAGATCTTTCGGTGTGCCATTGAGAATAATTAACCATTATATTATCTAGGAGTTTAGTAGCTTCTCCTAAAGTGATTTCCATAAAAGTGCCTCCCACGGCGGAATCTAAAACATTTCTAGAAGCAAAATTCAATCCAGCATAATTTTTTTGTATAATCATCCATAAGTTCAAACCATGTGTAGGGCAATTACGTATCATTAATTTCATCGTCTCCCAAGATTGTGCAACATGTTCATGATCAAGTTGCTTAAAATTCATAACATCGTTTCTAAGAGAGATGATCTTAGCGGGAGGAAAATACTTAGAGATAAAAGCATCTTTGCACTTATTCCAAGAATCAATACTATTTTTAGGCAAAGACGAAAACCAAGTTTTAGCGCGATCTCTAAGCGAAAAAGGAAATAGCTTCAATTTAACGATATCATTATCCACATCTTTCTTCTTTTGCATATCACACAAATCAACAAAGTTGTTTAGATGGGTAGCGGCATCTTCACTAGGAAGGCCAGCGAATTGATCTTTCATGACAAGATTCAACAAAGCAGCATTAATTTCACAAGATTCAGCATCGGTAAGAGGAGCAATCGGAGTGCTAAGAAAATCATTGTTGTTGGTATTGGCAAAGTCACACAATTTAGTATTATCTTGAGCCATCGTGACAAGCAAGCAATCCAACACACAAGCGAACAAGAAGCAAGCGAAAAAGAGGCGAACGGAAAAAGAGGGCGAATAAAACGGCAAGGGTGAAGTGGGGGAGAGGAAAACGAGAGGCAAATGGCAAATAATGTAATGCGAGGGATAAGAGTTTGTGATGGGTACTTGGTATGTCTTGACTTGTGCGTAGACTCCCCGGCAACGGCGCTAGAAATCCTTCTTGCTACCTCTTGAGCATGCGTTGGTTTTCCCTTGAAGAGGAAAGGGTGATGCAGCAAAGTAGCATAAGTATTTCCCTCAGTTTTTGAGAACCAAGGTATCAATCTAGTAGGAGGCCACATGCAAGTCCCTCGTACCTACGCAAACAAATAAGAACCTTGCAACTAACTTGATAAAGGGGTTGTCAATCCCTTCACGGCCACTTGCAAAAGTGAGATCTGATAGAGATGATAAGATAATATTTTTGGAATTTTTATGATAAAGATTAAAAGTAAAGATTGCAAAATAAACGGCGCCAGAAATAGCTAGTTGACGGGAGATTAATATGATGGAAAATAGACCCGGGGGCCATAGGTTTCACTAGTGGCTTCTCTCAAGATAGCATAAGTATTACGGTGGGTGAACAAATTACTGTCGAGCAATTGATAGAAAAGTGCATAATTATGAGAATATCTAGGCATGATCATGTATATAGGCATCACGTCCGTGACAAGTAGATCGACTCCTGCCTGCATCTACTACTATTACTCCACACATCGACTACTATCCAGCATGCATCTAGAGTATTAAGTTCATAAGAACAGAGTAATGCATTAGGTAAGATGACATGATGTAGAGGGATAAACTCAAGCAATATGATATAAACCCCATATTTTTATCCTCGATGGCAACAATACAATATGTGTCATTTCCCTTCCTGTCACTGGGACCGAGCAACGCAAGGTTGAACCCAAAGCTAAGCACTTCTCCCATTGCAAGAAAGATCAATCTAGTAGGCCAAACCAAACTGATAATCTGAAGAGACTTGCAAAGATAACCAATCATACATAAAAGAATTCAGAGAAGATTCAAATATTGTTCATAGATAATCTTGATCATAAACCCACAATTCGTAGGATCTCGACAAACACACCGCAAAAAGAGTTACATCGAATAGATCTCCAAGAAGACCGAGGAGAACTTTGTATTGAGATCCAAAGGGAGAGAAGAAGCCATCTAGCTAATAACTATGGACCCGAAGGTCTGTGGTAAACTACTCACACATCATCGGAGGGGCTATGGTGTTGATGTAGAAGCCCTCCGTGATCGATGCCCCCTCCGGTGGAGCACCGGAAAAGGCCCCAAGATGGGATCTCAGGGGTACAGAAGGTTGTGGCGGTGGAATTAGGTTTTTGTGGTGCTCCTGGATGGTTTCGGGGTACGTAGGTATATATAGGAGGAAGAAGTATGTCGGTGGAGCCACGAGGGGCCCACAAGGGTGGGGGGCGCGCCTCCCTGCCTCGTGGCCTCCTCTTTGATTTCTTGATGTCCACTCCGAGTCCTCTGGATCACGTTTGTTCCAAAAATCAAGCTCCCGAAGGTTTCATTCCGTTTGGACTCTGTTTGATATTCCTTTTCTACGAAACACTGAAATAGGCAAAAAACAGCAATTTGCACTGGGCCATGGGTTTAGGTTAGTCCCAAAAATAATATAAAAGTGTATAATAAAGCCCATTAAACATCCAAAACAGAATATATAATAGCATGGAACAATAAAAAATTATAGATACGTTGGAGACGTATCAAGGGGGGCCACCAGCCAGCCACAAGGGTGGAGGGCGCACCCTACCCCCCTGGGCGCCCCCCCGACCTTGTGGGACCCTGGCAGGCCTCCGGTGCCCATCTTTGGCTATATGGTGTGTTTTGACCTGAAAAAAATTAGAAGGAAGCTTTCGGGATGAAGTGCCGCCGTCTCGAGGCGGAACCTGGACAGAACCAATCTAGGGCTCCGGCGGAGCTATTCTGCCGGGAAACATCCTCCGGGAGGGGGAAATCATCACCATCGTCATCACCATTGATCCTATCATCGAGAGGGGGTCAATATCTCAACATCTTCACCAGCACCATCACCTCTCAAACCCTAGTTCATCTCTTGTATTCGATCTTGGTCCCAAAACCTCATATTGGTACCTGTGGGTTGCTAGTAGTGTTGATTACTGCTTGTAGTTGATGCTAGTTGGTTTATCCGGTGGAAGATTATATTTTGAGATCCTTAATGATAATTAATACTCCTCTGATCTTGATCATTAATATGTTTTGTGAGTAGTTATGTTTGTTCCAGAGGACATGGGAGAAGTAATCATGTGAATTTGGTATTCGTTCGATATTTTGATGAGATGTATGTTGTCTCTCCTCTAGTGGTGTTATGTGAACGTCGACTACATGACACTTCACCATTATTTGGGCATAGGGGAAGACATTGGGAAGTAATAAGTAGATGATGGGTTGCTAGAGTGACAAAAGCTTAAACCCTAGTTTATGTGTTGCTTCGTAAGGGGCTGATTTGGATCCATATGTTTCACGCTATGGTTAGGTTTACCTTATTACTTCTTTCGTAGTTGCGGATGCTTGCGATAGGGGTTAATCAGGCTTGTCCAAGGAAGGGCAGCACCCAAGCACCGGTCCACCCACATATCTAATTCTCAAAGTAACGAACGCGAATCGTATGAGCATGATGAAAACTAACTTGACAACAATTCCCATGTGTCCTCGGGAGCGCTTTGCATTATATAAGAGTTCGTCCAGGCTTGTCCTTTTCTACAAAAAGGATTGGGCCACCTTGCTGCACCTTAGTTACTTTATTTACTTGTTACTCGTTACAAATTATCTTATCACAAAACTATCTGTTACCGATAATTTCAGTGCTTGCAGAGAATACCTTGCTGAAAACCACTTGTCATTTCCTTCTACTCCTCGTTGGGTTCAACACTCTTACTTATCGGAAAAACTACGATAGATCCCCTATACTTGTGGGTCATCAATCACCTCGGGAATCCGCGAGTTGAGTGCCAAAACATATCTCAAGTGAATCAATATAGTACCCCATTGTTACCACGGGTATTCATACGCAAGAAATATATCAAGTGCTCTCAAATCCATAAAAGTATTCAATCCGATAAAACGAAATCTCAAAGGGAAAACTCATTCATCACAACAAGATAGAGAGGGGAAAACATCATATGATCCAACTATATTAACAAAGCCCGTGATACATCAAGATCGTGACATCTCAAGAACACGAGAGAGAGAGAGAGAGAGAGAGATTAAACACATAGCTACTGGTACAAACCCTCAGCCCAGAGTGTGGACTACTCCCTCCTCATCATGGTGGCCGCCGGGATGATGAAGATGGCCACCGGTGATGGTTCCCCCTCCAGCGGAGTGCCGGAACGGGGTCTAGATTGGTTTTTCATGGATACAGAGGCTTGCGGTGGCGGAACTTTTGATCTAGCGTAACCCCGAGGGTTTTTGGAATATTTGACGATTTATAGGGCGAAGAGGGGGTACGGGAGGCCACCAAGGTGGGCACAACCCACTGATAACCCACAAGTATAGGGGATAAATTGTAGCCTCTTTCGATAAGTAAGAGTGTCGAACCCAACGAGGAGCTAAAGGTAGAACAAATATTCCCTCAAGTTCTATCGACCACCGATACAACTCTACGCACGCTTGACGTTCGCTTTACCTAGAACAAGTATGAAACTAGAAGTACTTTGTAGGTGTTGTGGGATAGGTTTGCAAGAATATAAAGAGCGCGTAAATAAAAACTAGGAGCTGTTTAGATAAAGAAGCAATAAAGTTAGTATAGCGAGTGTGGAAAAGTGGTGGTAGGAGTTGCGAAATTGTCCCTAAGCAATTGACTACTTTACTAGACCGATAGCAAGTTTTATGTGGGAGAGGCCACTGCTAGCATGTCATCCCTGACATGGAATTCTATGCACTTATGATTGGAACTATTAGCAAGCATCCGCAACTACTAACGTTCATTAAGGTAAAACCCAACCATAGCATTAAGATATATTGGTCCCCTTCAATCTCGTATGCATCAATTTCTATGCTAGGTTGAAGCTTCTGACACTCTTGCCCTCCAATACATAGTCCTATCAACATACAACTAACCTATGGTGTGATCCACGCGCACGCTCATATGATGGGCACCAAAGGACAGCAACATAACCACAAGCAAATTAAACAAATCATAGCAATTCACCAATTACCGATAGGACAACGAAAATCTACTCAGACATCATAGGATGGCAACACATCATTGGATAATAATATGAAGCATAAAGCACCATGTTCAAGTAGAGGGTACAACGGGTTGCGGGAGAGTGGACCGCTGTAGATAGATGGGGGAAGGTGATGAAGATGTTGGTGAAGATGACGGAGGTGTTGGTGTAGATTGCGGTGATGATGATGGCCCCGGCGGTGTTCCGGCGCCACCGGGAGAGAGGGGGAGAGAGCCCCCCTTCTTATTCTTCTTCCTTGACCTTCTCCCTAGATAGGAGAAGGGTTTCCCCTCTGGTCCTTAGCTTCCATGGCATGGGAGGGGCGAGAGCCCTTCCGAGATTGGATCTGTCTCCCTGTCTCCCTCTGTTTCTGCGCTCCAGATTCTGCCCTTTCAACGTTTCTTATATTCCCGGAGATCCGTAACTCCGATTGGGCTGAAATTTGGACATGATTTCTATCCGGATATTGGCTTTCTTGCAGCGAAAGAAGGGCACCAACCGCCTTTGGCCACGAGGGCCCAGGGCGCGCCTGACCCCCTGGGGCGTGCCCTCACCCTCGTGGGCCCCTCGGGCATCGTCTCGCGTTGATTCCACTTCCCAAAATTCACATATATTCCAAAAAAAATCTCTGTCAGTTTTTATCCCGTTTGGACTCCGTTTGATATGGATTTTCTACGAAACAAAAAATGCAACAAACAGGAACTGGCACTGGGCACTGCATCAATATGTTAGTCCCAAAAAGAGTACAAAAAGTTGCCAAAAGTATATGAAAGTTATATAATATTAGCATGGAACAATAAAAAATTATCGATACGACAGAGACGTATCAGCATCCCCAAGCTTAATTCCTGCTCGTCCTCGAGTAGGTAAATGATAAAAAAGATATTTTTTGATGTGGAATGCTACCTAGCATAATCTTGATCACATAATCTAATCATGGCATGAATATTAAGACACGAGTGATTCAAAGCAATAGTCTATCATTTGACATTAAGACAATAATACTTCAAGCATACTAATAAAGCAATCATGTCTTTTCAAAATAACATGGCCAAAGAAAGTTATCCCTACAAAATCATATAGTCTGGCTATGCTCCATCTTCACTACACAAAATATTCAAATCATGCACAACCCGATGACAAGCCAAGCAATTGTTTCATACTTTTGATGTTCTCAAACCTTTTCAACTTTCACGCAATACATGAACGTGAGCCATGGACATAGCACTATAGGTGGAATAGAATATGATGATGGAGGTTGTGTGGAGAAGACAAAAATGATAAAGTCTCACATCGACGCGGCTAATCAACGGGCTATGGAGATGCCCATCAATTGATGTCAATGTGAGGAGTAGGGATTGCCGTGCAACAGATGCACTAGAGCTATAAATGTATGAAAGCTCAACAAAAGAAACTAAGTGGGTGTGCATCCAACTTGCTTGCTCACGAAGACCTAGGTCATTTGAGGAAGCCCATCATTGGAATATACAAGCCAAGTTCTATAATGAAAATTCCCACTAGTATATGAAAGTGATAACTCAAGAGACTCTCTATATGAAGAACATGGTGCTACTCTGAAGCGCAAGTGTGGTAAAAGGATAGTAACATTGTCCCTTCTCCTTTTTTTCTTTTTTTTCTCTTTTTTTGTAGGCTTCTTTGGCCTCTATCGTTTTGGGGGGGGCTTCTTTGGCCACTTTTATTTTGATCATGGGACAATGTTCTAATAATGATGATCATCACACTTTTATTTACTTACAACTCAATATTACAACTCGATACTAGAACAAATATATGACTCTATATGAATGCCTCCGGCGGTGTACCGGGATGTGCAATAATCTAGCGTAGCAATGACATCAAAAAACGGACAAGCCATGAAAACATCATGCTAGCTATCTTACGATCATGCAAAGCAATATGACAATAAATGCTCAAGTCATGTATATGATGATGATGGAAGTTGCATGGCAATATATCTCGGAATGGCTATGGAAATGCCATGATAGGTAGGTATGGTGGCTGTTTTGAGGAAGATATAAGGAGGCTTATGTGTGATAGAGCGTATCGTATCACGGGGTTTGGATGCACCGGCGAAGTTTGCACCAACTCTCGAGGTGAGAAAGGGCAATGCACGGTACCGAAGAGGCTAGCAATGATGGAAGGGTGAGAGTGCGTATAATCCATGGACTCAACATTAGTCATAAAGACCTCACATACTTATTGCAAAAATCTATTAGTCATTGAAACAAAGTACTACACGCATGCTCCTAGGGGGATAGATTGGTAGGAAAAGACCATCGCTCGTCCCCGACCGCCACTCATAAGGAAGACAATCAATAAATACCTCATGCTCCAACTTCGTTACATAATAGTTCACCATACGTGCATGCTACGGGAATCGCAAACTTCAACACAAGTATTTCTACAATCCACAACTACCCACTAGCATGACTCTAATATCACCATCTTTATATCGCAAAACTATTGCAAGGAATCAAACATATCATATTCAGTGATCTACAAGTTTTATGTAGGATTTTATGACTAACCATGTGAATGACCAATTCCTGTCATCTCTCTAAATAGTTATAAGTGAAGCAAGAGAGTTTAATTCTTTCTAAAAAAGATATGCCCATGCTCTAACAAATATAAGTGAAGCAAAAGAGCATTCTACAAATGGCGGTTTTCTATGTGAAGAGAAACAGGCAATCCAAACTTCAAATGATATAAATGAAGCATTCTATAAAGCCATACTCAAAAGATATAAGTGAAGTGAAATGAGCATTATATAAATCATCCATGGACTATCTCATACCAGCATGGTGCATCAAAGAAAAGTGAAAACTAAATGCAAAAGACGCTCCAAGATTTGCACATATCTCATGAACGAAACGAATCCGAAAACATACCGATACTTGTTGAAGAAAGATGGGATGCCTTCCGGGGCATCCCCAAGCTTAGACACTTGAGTCTCCTTGAATATTTACTTGGGGTGCCTTGGGCATCCCCAAGCTTGAGCTCTTGCCTCTCCTACTTCTCCTCACATCGAGACATCCTCGATTCTCGAACACTTCATCCACACAAAACTCAACAGAAAGCTCGGTAAGATCCATTAGTATAATAAAGGAAATCACTACTCTAAGTACTGTTGAAAACCAATTCATATTTTGTTTTTGCATTGTAGCTACTGTAATATAAATTTTCCATGGCTTAATCCACTGATAGAAATCGATAGTTTCATCAAAACAAGCAAACTATGCATCAAAAACTGAATCTGTCTTGAACAGGACAGTCTGTAGTAATATGAACATTCACCATACTTCTGGTACTCCAAAAAATCTAAATTTTTTTAGGAAAAATAAACAATTTGTGTAGAAAGACAGTGCAAAAAGTTTCAGAACCGTTTGACGTTCCAGTAAAAAATGTAAAATCGCGCACTACAGCCAAAGTTTCTGTTTTTCACCGCACAAACCAACAAGCAATGTAAACATCCTAAAGGCAAATCTTGGCACATTATTTTTATAATACAATGGAATTGTACAAGGGGATAATTATTTTTGTTGAAAAGTTTCTGTAATCAAGATTCACAAAGTTTCGTGAGCATGAACAAAGTTCAAGGAGCTCCCCCACTTCAACAAATGCTTGTCTCTCTCACTTTCACTTTCCTTTTTGAAAAGTTTTCGGTTCCCCTCTTTATTTTTTTGTTTTTAAACTATATAAAAGCACTACAGAAATAAATGACTCTCTAAAACTTCCAAATTGTCTCCCTGGCAGCGCTTTCTTTAAAGCCATTAAGCTAGGCATATAGTGCTCAAGTAATGGATCCACCTGGATCCCAAGGTATGTCAAAGCCAATTTGAATTAGCAATGATTTGGCATTTAGTAGTGAGCATAAAGCAAAATATATCAAACAATGACGAAGTCTAACTCTCTTCCTATGCATCGACATGTCATAAAAGAACAATTCATGCACATCAAGTAAAGGCCAATGCATAGTATAAACAGTTTCTTGCAATTTTATCGTGTTGGAAACATAGAGAGGCGGAGATGTAGTTCCTCTCTCATAATAATTGCAAGTAGGAGTAGCAAGCACATGCATATTATATCTATCAAAATCATCATGTGTAGTAGTAAAACGCAACCCATCAATATAATCCTTAATAAGGGCAAACTTCTCCGATATAGTGTAGTCGGGAGAATTCAAAAAGATAATAGGACTATCATGCGTGGGTGCAATAGCAACAATTTCATGTTTAACATAAGGAACTATATAAAGTTCATCTCCATAAGCATAATTCATATTGGCATCTTGGCCACAAGAATAGCAAGCATCATCAAAAAGGGACATTTCAAAAGAATCAACGGGATCATAACAATCATCATAGCAATCATCCTTCGGTAAGCACGAAGGGAAATTGAACAATGTATGAGTTGAAGATTTACTCTCATTAGAAGGTGGGCATGGGTAGCTAATCCGCTCTTCCTCCTTTTGTTCTTCGCTCTCCTCATCATCTTTTTCATCCAATGAGCCCACAGTTTCATCAATTCCTTCTTCCATAGACTCCTGCAAAATATTAGTCTCTTCTTGGACAGCGGAGACTTTCTCAATAAATTCATCAATATCATAATTGTATTTATAATTCTCATAGCAATATTTAAGGATAGCTAAATTTTCAGGTCTATAAACTGAATCATCAAAATCTTCAAACTCTTTAAACAAAGATTCAATTTCACAAGCACCCTTAAAAGCAACAAATTCTTCTATTCGTTCCACATCATAGTAATCATATATACCATTAGCATAAGAAGCTAAGGTTTCATTATCATTAAATTTGCATGAAAAGGGAAGGTGTGGAGCCTTCATCCTAGAGCAACAAGTATAATCATATCTCAAGCATAGTTGCCTAGCATACCAATACAACATATAAATTTGATCCCATAATAGTTTCCCTTTTTGAGTCAAGCGATAATCCCTAAAGTATTCACGTTGATCCAACGTGTCTCCCATAACATAATTGAATGGGGTTTTCTCAGGATTATTAAAGTAGTACATAATATCTTTCACATAATGAGCATTGAGGGTTTTAGGAGGTTCGCCGTGTCCATGAGTATCAAGTAAACCTAATTTTTTTGGTATTTCGTGTTCCATATCCATAGCTAAAGATAGAAAACAAGAGCACAAAATAAAAACTACTTAGTGATAAAGCAAACAAGCACACATGAGAATATTCACCCCGCGCTATAACTCCCCAGCAACGGCGCCAGAAAAATGTCTTGATAACCCACAAGTATAGGGGATCAATTGTAGCCTCTTTCGATAAGTAAGAGTGTCGAACCCAATGAGGAGCTAAAGTTAGAACAAATATTCCCTCAAGTTCTATCGACCACCGATACAACTCTACGCACGCTTGACGTTCGCTTTACCTAGAACAAGTATGAAACTAGAAGTACTTTGTAGGTGTTGTGGGATAGGTTTGCAAGAATATAAAGAGCGCATAAATAAAAACTAGGGGTTGTTTAGATAAAGAAGCAATAAAGTTAGTATACCGAGTGTGGAAAAGTGGTGGTAGGAGTTGCGAAATTGTCCCTAAGCAATTGACTAATTTACTAGACCGATAGCAAGTTTTATGTGGGAGAGGTCACTGCTAGCATGTCATCCCTGACTTGGAATTCTATGCACTTATGATTGGAACTATTAGAAAGCATCTGCAACTACTAATGTTCATTAAGGTAAAACCCAACCATAGCATTAAGATATATTGGTCCCCCTTCAATCCCGTATGCATCAATTTCTATGCTAGGTTGAAGCTTCTGTCACTCTTGCCCTCCAATACATAGTCCTATCAACATACAACGAACCCTATGGTGTGATCCACGCACGCGCTCATATGATGGACACCAAAGGAAAACAACATAACCACAAGCAAATTAAACCAATCATAGCAATTCACCAATTACCGATAGGACAACGAAAATCTACTCAGACATCATAGGATGGCAACACATCATTGGATAATAATATGAAGCATAAAGCACCATGTTCAAGTAGAGGGTACAGCGGGTTGCGGGAGAGTGGACCGCTGTAGATAGATGGGGGAAGGTGATGAAGATGTTGGTGAAGATGACGGAGGTGTTGGTGTAGATTGCGGTGATGATGATGGCCCCAGCGGCGTTCCGGCGCCACCGGGAGAGACGGGGAGAGAGCCCCCCTTCTTCTTATTCTTCTTCCTTGACCTTCTCCCTAGATGGGAGAAGGGTTTCCCCTCTGGTCCTTGTCTTCCATGGCATGGGAGGGGCGAGAGCCCCTTCGATATTGGATTTGTCTCTCTGTCTCTCCCTGTTTCTGTGCTCCAGATTCTGCCCTTTCACCGTTTCTTATATTCCCGGAGATCCGTAACTCCGATTGGGCTGAAATTTGGACACGATTTCTATCCAGATATTGGCTTTCTTGTGGCGAAAGAAGGGCACCAACCACCTTATGGAGTGGCCACGAGGGCCCAGGGCGCGCCCCTCACCCTCGTGGGCCCCTCGGGCATTGTCTCGCGTTGATTCCACTTCCCAAAATTCATATATATTCCAAAAAAATCTCCGTCAGTTTTTATCCTGTTTGGACTCCGTTTGATATGGATTTTCTGCGAAACAAAAAACATGCAACAAACAGGAACTGGCACTGGGCACTAGATCAATATGTTAGTCCCAAAAATAGTATAAAAAGTTGCCAAAAGTATATGAAAGTTAAATAATATTGGCATGGAACAATCAAAAATTATAGATACGACAAAGACGTATCACCCACCTGGGCGCGCCTGGGCCCCCACGCGCGCCCTGGTGGGTTGTCCCCCCTCGGGGCACCCCCCAGGTGCTACTCTGGCCCATTGGATGTCTTCGGGTCCATAAAAAATCCACTAAAAGTTTTGCGGTGTTTGGACTCCGTTTGATATTGATTTCCTGCGATGTAAAAAACAAGCAAAAAATAGCAACTGGCATTGGGCACTCGGTCAATAGGTTAGTCCCAAAAAAATGATATAAAGTTGCTATAAAATGATTGTAAAACATCCAAGAATGATAATATAACAACATGAATACTTCATAAATTATAGGTACGTTGGAGACGTATCAATAAGCATATTTCAAAGTATCAGGTAATTGCTTAAGCTCAAACACGGGATCACCCTTGGGTGGAGGAGGATCTCCAAGGATTTCAACAGGCAAGTTGTGTTTCAAAACAAGCATTTGGTTAAAGAATATTTCATCTAATCCCTTCCTTTCATTCATAAGCATATCATTCTCATGGTCTAGTAAATATTGTTCTAAAGGGTCAGTAGGAGGCACAACAATAGAAGTAAGACCAATAATTTCATCCTTACTAGGCAGTTCCTTGTTATGGGGTTGTCTATGAAATTTAGAGAAATTAAAATCATGAGACACATCCCCAAAACTGACAGCAACAATTTCTTTCTCGTAGTGTTCAAGAAAGGTCTACCAAATATAATGGGACAAAAGTCATCTTGTGGAGAACCAAGAACTAGAAAATCAGTAGGATATTTTATTTTCCCACACAAGACTTCAACATCTCTAACAATCCCAATTGGTGATATAGTATCTCTATTAGCAAGCTTAATAGTAACATCAATATCTTCTATTTCTGCAGGTGTAATATCATTCATAATTTCTTGATATAAAGTAAAAGGAATTGCACTCACACTTGCACCCACATCACATAAGCCATGATAACAATGATCTCCTATTTTAACAGAAACAACAGGCATGCCAACAATAGGTCTATGTTTATCTTTAATATCGGGTTTGGCAATTCTAGCAGCTTCATCACAGAAATAAATAACATGCCTATCAATATTATCGACCAAGAGATCTTTAAACATAGCAATACTAGGTTCAACTTTAATTTGTTTAGGGGTGCAGATGTTCTAGTATAACTCTTACAAACCACGGTTGAAGCTTTACCATGATCCTTTATCCTAACAGGAAAAGGTGGTTTCTCAATATAAGCAGTAGGAACAATAGGATCACCATTATAAGTAATGGTTTCTTCTTCAACTTTAATAGGTTCTACTACTTTCACTTCAATGGGAGGATGATATTTAAACCAATTCTCCTTAGGGAGATCAACATGAGTAGCAAATGATTCACAAAAAGAAGCTACTATCTTAGAGTCAAGTCCATATTTAGTGCTAAATTCACGAAAAGCTTCGATATCCATAAAAGATTTAACACAATCAAACTTAAGGTTTATACCTGACTCCTTACCTTCGTCGAGTTCCCAATCTTCAGAGTTGCGTTTAATTATTTCTAATAAATCCCATTTGAATTCAATAGTCTTCTTCATAAAAGAACCAGTACAAGAAGTATCGAGCATGGATTGATCATTACGAGAAAGCTGAGCATAAAAGTTCTGAATAATAATTTCTTTTGAGAGCTCATGATTGGGGCATGAATATAACATTGACTTAAGCCTCCCCCAAGCTTGAGTGATACTTTCTCCTTCACGAGGCCAAAAATTATAAATATATTTCCGATCACGATGAACTAGATGCATAGGATAAAACTTCTGATGAAATTCCAATTCCAATCGGTTGTAGTTCCAAGTACCAATATCATCGCATAGCCTATACCATGTCAATGCCTTCTCCTTAAAAGATAAAGGTAAGACCTTCTTCTTGACTTCATCCTCGGGCAAACCTGCAAGCTTAAATAATCCGCAAACTTCATCCACATAGATTAGATGCATATTAGGATGTAATGTTCCATCTCCTGCATAAGGAATAGTCAGAAGTTTCTCTATCATACCCGAAGGAATTTCATAATAAATATTTTCAGTAGGTTCAGTAGGTTGAGGGGCAACTCTTTTCTCTTCCAGTCGGGGTGAAGATACCCCGAACAAACCCCTCAAAGGATTATTTTCCATAGTAACAAGTGACAGTAAATTTCAGCACACTATATAAATGTTTCCTTACCAAATTCCACTCGCCAAAGGCGCTTCACTCCCCGGCAACGGCACCAGAAAAGAGTCTTGATGACCCACAAGTATAGGGGATCTATCATAGTCCTTTCAATAAGTAAGAGTGTCAAACCCAACAAGGAGCAGAAGGAAATGACAAGCGGTTTTCAGCAAGGTATTCTCTGCAAGCACTGAAATTATCGGTAACAAATAGTTGTGTGATAAGATAATTCGTAATGGGTAACAAGTAACAAAAGTAACTAAGGTGCAGCAAGGTGGCCCAATCCTTTTTGTAGCAAAGGACAAGCCTGGACGAACTCTTATATAAAGCAAAGCGCTCCCGAGGACACATGGGAATTATTGTCAAGCTAGTTTTCATCATGCTCATATGATTCACGTTAGTTACTTTGATAATTTGATATGTGGGTGGACCGGTGCTTGGGTGTTGTCCTTACTTGGACAATCCTCCCACTTATGATTAACCCCTCTCGCAAGCATCCGCATTTACAAAAGAAGAATTAGGATAAATCTAACCATAGCATGAAATGGATCCAAATCAGCCCCTTACGAAACAACGCACAAACTAGGGTTTAAGCTTCTGTCACTCTAGCAACCCATGATCTACTTATTACTTCCCAATGCCTTCCCCTAGGCCCAAATCATGGTGAAATGTCATGTAGTCGACCTTCACATAACACCACTAGAGGAGAGACAACATACATCTCATCAAAATATCGAACGAATACCAACTTCACATGATTACTTATAACAAGACTTCTCCCATGTCCTCAGGAACAAACGTAACTACTCACAAAACATATTAATGATCAACATCAGAGGAGTATTAATTATCATTAAGGATCTGAAAATATAAACTTCCACCGGATAAACCAACTAGCATCAACAACGAGGAGTAATCAACACTACTAGCAACCCACAGGTACCAATCTGAGGTTTTGAGACAAAGATCGGATACAAGAGATGAACTAGGGTTTGAGAGGAGATGGTGTTGGTGAAGATGTTGATGGAGATTGACCCCCTCTCGATGAGAGGATCGTTGGGGATGACGATGGCGATGATTTTCCCCTCCGGGAGGGAAGTTTCCCCGGCAGAACAGCTCCGCCGGAGCCCTAGATTGGTTCTGCCCAAGTTCCGCCTCGAGACGGCGGCGCTTCGTCCCGAAAGCTTCCTCTTGATTTTTTCCAGGTCAAAACCCTTCATATAGCTAAAGATGGGCACCGGAGGCCTGCCAGGGGGCCCACAAGCCAGGGGGGCGCGCCCAGGGGGTAGGGCGCGCCCCCACCCTTGTGGCTACCTGGTGGGTCCCCTCTGGTACTTTCTTCGCCCAATATTTTTTATATATTCCAAAATAATTCTCCGTAAATTTTCAGGACTTTTGGAGTTGTGTAGAATAGGTCTCTCGGATTTGCTCCTTTTCTAGTCCAGAATTCCAACTGCCTGCATTCTCCCTCTTCATGTTATAATCCTTGCAAAATAAGAGAGAAAAGGCATAAGTATTGTGCTATAATGTGTAATAACAACCCATAATGCAATAGATATCAATATAAAAGCATGATGCAAAATGGACGTATCAATGATAGAGGCAAAGGTGACCCATCTTTCGGTGAGATGGTAGCTATCATTTTCAGTGGAGTATACTTTGACGATTCGACTACGAACGTGCGAGGACATCGCGCCTTAGCAATCGCAAAACCAACTCCAAGAGGTTATTGACCACCAAGCTTTATTAATGAAGGTAGGGTTCTGTGACGTCTTTGTCTGGTCGTAGAACACAAATGAAGTACGTGAAGTTGTAGCTAGGGCGAACTTTTAATCTAAACAAAACCCAAAGTCTAAATGGTGCATTAAGGGCTATATTTATAGGGTGAAAGAGAGGGGATTCAGTCCCCCCTTGGCCAAGGTGGGACTAAAACACCTCCTGAGTCATTTCCCCTACAATACGGACTCTAAAAGATAGCCTACAAGTAGTATTTCAAAATTATATGGGTCTTGCCTAAAAATAAGTCGGCGCAACACCTATATTGAGAAATGGATGAATTTATGAAAGGGCATCTTGTATATTCCGTCCATGTCCTTGTATGTCATCATGATGACTCCCCAGTGCTGAAAACCCCACCAGAAATTTCGTTCTTGTTCCCCCTTGCGCATGCCATCATCTCCATGCTTGATCATGCTCCAATGTTCATCCTTCTTGTCCAAGCTAAGCCCTTCATTTGTAAGCAAAACAAATGTCTAGTTTAGGCAGCATCATATTCTCATGAACATTAAATTGTTACCAAGAAATGAAAGTACCTGGTAATTTAATTGACGTGCGCGAGCTCTAGTAATTGGTCCCATGTAAGTAACAGTAGGGGTTGTGGGTGTAACTATGGTAGTGATATCCTCATCATGTGAGCCGTCGTCGCCCTCCGTCTAGGATTTATTATAGTGTGTGTGTGTGCGCGCGCGCGTGCAAACTATGTGTGTGTGAACTCCGACATGGTCCAGACTATCTAAAATGTAGTGGGAACATGTTTAACTTAATTTTTAAATTTGCAAGACGATTTTGTGTATCTGTTCTGCGCCGGACAAAAAGTGCTCGCAAAACGAGATTATAGCGGCTCACCTAGAGATGCTCTAAGACACAAGCCATTGAGGCGGAAATGCAGTTTGGCTCCTGGGAGCACGTGCTGCCAAAATGATTTTTGAAATGTCAAAATAATCCTAACAAATTTCTTATGTATTCATAGTCACATCTAAAAGCTACCTGCAAAATTTATGCAAAATGTTAAACATTTTGGTCTGTACAAAAAGAAACAAATTGAATAACAAATGTTACCCCATATTTGTTTTTTCACCGATGAAACACTATTGCTCCGTTTCGCATGAAAATTGTCAAGCATGCTTGTGACACTAACACGAACATCCACAAAAATATTCAGACTTTTTTGAAAACATTTTACTACTTTTTTAAGTCAATGTTCATGCGGGAGCACGTGGTCTCGGGAGCCAAAACACTAAAAAACAAACAGAAGTGTGTTTTAGTGCTCGAGCTCCACGGAGCTCATTTTTTATGAAAAATTTGAAACAATTGTAAATTTCGATTTTTTTGAAACGAAAGGGCTTTCCCCCGCTCCAACTTGCATTAAAGCCAAGGCAAAACCATAACATCAGATAGTTAACAGCGCTCAGCGACAACCGGAGAGTAGCTGCCACAGAAGGAAACAACTAAGGGTTCTTAGGCTACCCTATTACATCAGTTTAGTGCACAAAGTAGTTTCCAGCGGGATACAGGGCCTGGGGATAGAGATGGGATAGCACAGTAGATCAAAGATAAGGATGGGCAATCCATAAATAGAAACCCCGCGCATCCAGGTGCTCATTGACTCCACGCGATCCTAAGCAACTCCCCTCTTCGGTGGTCCAAGAGCCTTAAACACCGGAGAAGAAGTGCACCCTGAGCCTCTGAACATATGATTTTCCACCATGTGATCATTGCTCCCAATAGATCCAAAGCACTACGTATACTTCACCATCTTCGCCCCTGGAAAACAAAATCATTTTTGCAAACGCCATAAGCTCCACAAGGCACCAGAAGTAGTGATGTTCAAAGCTTCACATGTTTTCTCTTCTTCCAAAAGGAAGAAAGCAAAACAAAAGAATCAGGTGCAGAAATGTTAAAGCATTCAGCAACAAACTCCCAGACTTGCCTAGCTATAATACAATCAAAGAAAAGATGTTGTATTGTCTCTAATTCATCACAAAAGACACAAGTCTTGTCTTCTACATGTCTGCGTTTGGCTAAATTATCTCTGGTCAAGCTCTTGTTATAGTATATCAGCCACAGAAATATGTGAATGTTGGGGGGGACTTTAATTTTCCATATATAATCTTTAATCTCAGATGGGATTCCCCCAAAATTGATCAGTTTGTAAAATGACTTGACCGAATACTGGCTAGAAGATTCCAACATCCATATAGGCTAGTCTGGAATATCAGACAAAATAACCTGGCTAATTGTATTGATGAGAGCAACCCATCTAGCCATAACCCCCTCATCAACACATCTCCTAAAGGTAAGTTGGAGTTCTCCTAACCCAGACCTGTGCAAGAGTAGCCTCCCGCTGTTGATAGATGTCAAACAGGTCCCAAAATGCAGTTTTTAAAGAATAGTTCCCAATCCAAATCTCATGCCAGAAGGCAATGTTCTTGCCATTTCCAAGGATCCACCTGTAGAAGTTTTTTGCTGCTGCAAGGGCCCAAGAGATGCTTTTCAGGAAAGGAGAGCCCAGCCCTAGTATTAAAGAAGTTGGGGTTATTAGATTATATTTGAATGCAATAATCTTCTTCCAATCACTATCTCTACCATCATAAAATCTTTTTCCCCAAGAAGCCAAAAGGTCCATGTTAAAATCCCTAATATTAGGAACCCCAAACCACCAAATTCTTTCTTTCTAGAAATCAGTCCCCAATTAGCAAGATGGTACTTATGGTTTCCCCCCCACATTGCCCCAGAAGAAGTGGGACATTTGAGAGGAAATCATATCAATGGCCCATTTGGGAAATTTCACAATAGACATCAAGTAGGTAGGGATGCTGGCAATGCAGGTAGTAAGAAGGATCAATTTTCCCCTGTAGGAGAGATATCTCCCCAGCCACCCAGCTATATTCTTAATAATTCTATCTATAATGGGCTGAAGATCCTCTCTTCTAAGCTTTTTAAAATGCAGAACTCCCAGGTATTTAAAGGGGAAATCCCCAAACTGGCAACAGAAGACTTGAGCAAAATCTTTAGATAATTGTTCAGAGACATTAATGGTATGCAAATCACTCTTATGAAAATTAATCTTCAAACCAGAAAGTTTCTCAAAACAAGTTAGGAACCATTTCAATTTTTTGGCACATTCTAAAGAATTGTCAAGGAAAAGGATAGTATCATTAGCATATTGTAGGCTTACAACCCCACCAGGAATGGCATGTGGTAGGAGCCCACAAATTAAACCTCCATTGACAACTTTATGTAGCATCTTAGAAAAGACATCAGCTACCAAGTAAAACAGCAAAGGTGAGTGAGGATCACCTTGTTTCAAGCCTTTCCTCCAAGCAAAGTGGGGGCCATTAGCATCATTAATTGTGACCTGAAAGGTCCCTTGATGGATAGTAGAAAGAACCCAACCAACCCATTTACTACCAAAACCTCTAGAAAGAAGCATTTCTTCCAAGAAATTCTAACTGACTCTATCATAAGCTTTCTCATAGTCAAGCTTAAGAATCAAACCACTAGAACCAGACCTATGAATCTCATGAATAACCTCACGGGCCATAAGTACACTTTCCAATTTAAATCTCCCTTTAATAAAAGCAGTCTGATTAGAAGAAATTAACTTGTCACAAAGAGGGGAAGCCCTAGTTGTCATATATTTAGAAAAGATCTTGACATCACAATTGCTCAAGCTAATATGCCCGAAATTCTTCATGTATCTAGCTTGAGGCACTTTAGGTATGAGGGTAATAATGGCATAGTTCAGCTTATACATATCTAAGGTGCCACTCTCAAAGTCTCTAACCATCCACATAAAATCATTTTTGATCAGCTCCCAAAAGGTTTGGTAAAATAATAAGGATAGGCCATCAGGTCCAGGAGCACCACTAGCATAAGAGCTCATAATAGCTTGTTTAATTTCCTCTTCAGAAAAAGGTCTCTCTAAAAGTTCTCTCTCTTCATCACTAACCATTTCATCAATGGACCAGAAATCAACATCCAAGTGGATGTCAGGTTTAGGTTCAAATGCAAGTAAATCTTTATAAAAAAGAAGTAGCCACCTCAAGCATATCATTAGTAGAAGTAACAACCCCAGTAGGGCTATTTAGCTCAGTGAGGTGGTTCTTCCTATGCCTATGATTAGCAAGAGCTTGTAAGTAGGTGTTGTTTCTATCTCCTTCTAGAATTTTCCTGTCCCTAGACCTCTGCCAGAGGGCAGTTTCCTCTTTTTTCCAAATCTCATCTAGTTCCTTATTAATATCCTTCATCCTATCAAAATCAGCAACAGGAAGTTGTTGAGATTCAGATAGGACATCAAGGATATCAAACTCCATAAGGAGTGCCTTTTTTTCATGGTTGTTTCCCTGTTAATACTCCACCCTTTTTTTCCTGAGAACCCTAGTCTTAGCCAGCCAATTGTCAGCTGAAGAGCTAGAGGAGGACATAGAATTCCAAGCTTCTGTGACCATCTGATGGAACCCTGGCTGAGGCAGCCACCATTTTTCAAATCTAAATACTTTGGGGTTAGAGGGGGCTCTTGCCCCAGTATCAAGAACCAGGGGTGTGTGGTCACTCCCAACTCTAGGGAGTGTTGACAAGGATGATAGAGGAAAATGGGCATCCCAGTCCACAGAAGTGAACACCTTGTCAAGTATAGTAAAAATAGGGGAAACCTGGTTATTAGACCATGTGAAAACTCTGTTGGAGATAGAGATCTCCATCAGGCCCCTGGTTATTAAATAGAAATGCAGTTTGCTGGTTAATCAATCCACTGCTTTTATCAGCTTCACTCCTAACCAAGTTAAAATCTCCACAAATCATGATATGATAAGAAGCATTAGTCAAAATATCATGTAATTCAGCAATAAAGTCAATTTTAAATTCAGGATAGCAGAGCCATAAACCAGCACCATTTGCCACACAAAGCCATCATTCTTATTTTTAATAGTGGCAGTAATAGAGAATCTTTGGTTAACAAAACCAATCACCTCAAAAATGGTTTTCTTCAAGCCCAAAAGAATCCCTCCAGCAGTGTTAGCAGCAGGCAAGAAATGCCAAACAAAGTTGTCAAGTCTATCAATAGCTTTGAGGAAACCCTCATAAATGATTTCTCTTTTTGTTTCTTGAAATCCAATAAAATAGGGATTAGTCTTCGCAATGGTATCACAAAGGCACTGAATTTTCCCAGGTTGTCCAAGACCCCTAATAATAAGACCTGTCATGTATTAAGTAATTTTAAAAGGATGAGATAAGCCACAAGGCTTGACCTTAGTTAGGACAGTGGGTGTTTTCCTCGAAGCAACAACAGTGCCAACTGGCTCAGAGAAAAGGTCACTCACAGGTGTACCAACTAAATCATTTTGATCATTGTCTAAATTATAAGGAAGAGTAATTTCAGGATTATTGCTGGCAAAAACCAGGCATCTTTCTTTCTCCTCAGCTACCATCTCTTTAATGGTGTTGTTCTTTTGAGACTCATCACCTCTAATTATTAAGTTCATTTGTTCCATTTGATTAGCAAGAATGGACTTATCAACAGTAGAGAATGATTTACCTTTGAAGGTTTTTGGAATCTCCAGATTTTGCTTCCTCTTATATGCAGCAGCTTTCTCCATGATATTTACATTCCCATGTCCTCTGGTAGCAGGTTTCTGTGACAACACAGGCCCCCATTTGGACCTCTTCCCAGGACCAGGGCCCTCCTTTTGAGCTTGGTTAAGTGTTTCAAGTAAAGATCTCTTTAGGTTGTCACTTTAGAAGATATGGATGGCCTCAGGAGGGAGAACCCCCAGCTCTTCTTCCTTGTGCTCCTCATTTTCAGAGTCAGACAAATCCATAGACCTGAGCAATTCCTCACAGTATTCCATACTACCAGATTTCTCCTCAGACTTGATTATAGTGTCACTTTTTCTAGAAGGAACATGCGTTTTTTGAACCACATTCTCTCCAACAACTGTATCATCCATGCCCTCAATCTCATCATCATCATTGCATTGTTTCAACTGACTGTCTCTAGGCACATTCATGTCCTCAGTTCCATTAGAAGATGGAGCACCATATTTCACATCAGCCATTGCACAGTTCATGATAAAAATTTCCTGATCAGAGTCAGGGTATTGCTCTATAGGTGAGATCACCAGATTCTGTTTCAGTTGCTTGCTGGCAGGCCCATGCTTGGTTGAAGAATTAGCTTTGTCTAGTTCATCAATGGCTAGGTCACCATCTGCTGACCCATCAGACACATCCTCTCCATGAGTCTTCTTGTCTTCCTCTGCTTGGCCTTCATCACCATCTTCAGCATCATCAACATCAATGACAAAATCTATTCCACCACTTGTTCAAAGCCCTCTACAGTAAAACCTAGTAGAAAAAGTTTCTTCTTCATCTCAATCAACCTCTCAAATGGTATCTTAGTAGGATCCCTACAAGCAATTTTCACCCTAACATTCTCAAAGAAGGTCCTAAACATACCATTCCAATCCACATCCGTAAGGACCCCCAAAAGTGAGGCAATTTGAGCAAACACTTTCCATGTGCACCATTTAGGAGGAATCCCCTCAATTAACACCCAAGCTTCAATCAGCTCCCCAAAAGGATCACAAGCACCTTTCCATTCAGTCAAAGTGATATTAACATCTTGTGGAAGAGAGAACCCAGGCAGTTCAATGAGGTCCTCAACTTTCTTCCAAGGGGGAAATCTGACTAAAAAGGTCTTACTGGATAGCCCTCCGATCTGCCAAGGCCATTGCCTAGTCTTGCAAAAAGTTACAGTAAGAACTTCCATCAACTTAGCACAATCCACCTCTCCTTTTAAAATATTGACCACAACACAATTCTGAAAATTTAGCCATTTTGATTCATTAGCTACAGGCACATCCACATGGTAGAAACCAAGTCCCCGAGCTCCACTGCCAAAGAAAACAGCAATCGGTTGCACTTTTGACCACGTTGCATAGTTATTGACGTTGTGATTTTGCTGGCAGATGAAACAAGCCTTTGACGTCACACAATTCCCAACATAATGACCAAGGCCCCCACAGTTGAAGCAGATCATATCTTTGTATCAGGGATCAAGAACTTGTTCCACTTCTACCTCACCAGGTTGGGATGATTGTACCTGGGAGGAACCCACAGTAGAGGTCGTAGATTTGGTTGGCTTGGGCGCAGGGGCTTGTTCCTTAGTGGGCGGAGCAGATGGCTGCTATTGCGCCCAGCGAACGAGCTGGTCCTATGCCCAGACGTCTTGGATTGACCAACAGCAACATTGCCGCTCCCTCCTGCACGGCGATCCGACATCTTTGACCCACGCTTCACCACTTCCGCGAAGGAAAATGAGCCGGGGCCAATTCCTTCTCGAGATACCTTGATGTTCCTGGGTGGTGGATCGAATTGGCGAATCGAGGAAGGAAAGCAATCAATAGCAGTGAACGAATTGTTCTCAACTAGGTCTTTTCGGATCCAACAAAGGAATTTGGATTTTGAGGCGGGCTGAGTGTGTGGATACTAAGGCGTATGGTTGTGACGGCGCGGCGGAGGGGGGGAGGATAAGCCAAAGCTGGCCAAAGTGCTCCTCCACACTTTCTAAGGTTTCCTCTTTACGTAAACGAGTTGCTCTATCCGCTTTCTTACCTAGGACGCGTATTTTGAAAGTGGGTCCAGTCAACGCTGGAGACGAGGGGTAGGAACGGCAACTCGCCGTCGCCCCCATTTTGGTCTTCAAACACGGGTCTAGGGCGAGCCCCTCGCCGGAGATCATCTCCATCGAGGTCTCACCGGCTGTACAAACAACACCATTCCCCTCAGAGTGAACAGTATTGTGAGGGAGAACCCTCGAATCCACAGTCAACACCCCATCCCGAACATGAACAGGCAAATCAAATTGATTCAAATTTTGCCCACGACTTGATATGAAATCCCACAGACGATCCCTCAGTGATGAATTTACACAAATACTATGCATAGCTATCTCACCAGGCCAAGGAGGGGGCTCGATGGGTCGTCGCTGGTCTCGAATCTGTTGGGGTAGCCGATCTATTGGCGGCGGCGGGGCCAGACGATCCTCGGCGAAAGGAACTCCGATGGAATGCTGGCAATCCCTTCCACCGAAGGCGGCCTGATATTGAGCCTTGATGGGTTGGCCGTCCTGAAGTTCGCCCACCGCGCAGCTTGGCGCGGATCCGACGACTCGGCCTCCTGGATTGCCCAGAAGAGGAGCTCCAGATCCGAGCAGCCGTCGTCTCCGATGAAGCGCGCGTGCTCGACGAAGTTCACGTGGCGAATGATGTGTAGATGGATGTCCCCCCACTCGTCCCGGTCGGGGAAACGCTCCAGCACCACCCGGCGCATCTCGATGCGAGCCTTCGGTGAGTTCGGGTCGATCTCGGGCAGCGGCGCCGCTGGAGGAGGTGGGAGCGCCAGTGGCTCCGCTACTCGTGTCGCCGGCGCAAGCCGGCGGATCCGAATCCCGCGGCGACGCGCTCCATCCATGCGTATTCTCAGGTGGGGATTTGGGGCGGGGAGAGCTCGTCGAGGTGCGGGGATGGGTGGAAGGTCGGGTAATAACTCGCTCTAATGTCGCATCAGTCGCGTCGCCCGAGGAAGGAGAGGGAGAGGGAGAGGGAGCCATCCTCTGTTCGCTTCCCCTCAAATTACAATTTTGTTTGCAAAAAATACATTAGAAAATACATTTTGTCATATGGACGTATATTGGATGTGTGCAAATTTTCATTAGAAAATACATTTTGTTGACAATGATTCATTAGAAAATACATTGACACGTAACGTGCAGAAAAATGACAAAATGACGAGTTTGAAAACAGGGAAGTGTGCGCACGGTTCACTGTATAAATCAACGAATCTCACTTTTTTTGTGCCTTGCTAATCAACGTGTTTCTCTTGAAAATTTACGCACCTGTACCAGTATAGTCAATGTGGAATTGTTTTTGGACTTTTTTAGAACTTTGAAATGCGAATTTTGAATGTTTGAAATAGAGGTAATAGCACCCCAGATCCACAAACTTGCACAAAATGTGATGTTTTAGTTCAAAACTTGCAAAATGTTACGGAGGACTCCCATAACTTAACACCATATGTGATGTTTTGGTCCACAGTGAATCACAGCGTGACAAGTGACAGTCCAGAGGGTGGACCGGTCAGCTCTGGCAATTTTGCACAAAGGCCCCTGCCGTTTACTTGATTCAACCCGCACTGAAGCATCAACATTGCCAGAGCTACAGTGCGGGTTGAATCAATTTTGCACAAAGTCCAGAGGGTGGAATTTTCTGTGGCCCAATCAGTAATTTGGAGTACTAGAATCCTTCAGGGGAAGTTCTTGATTATGTTGATGCTACAGTGCGGGTTGAATCAAGTAAACGGCAGGGGCCTTTGTGCAAAATTGCCAGAGCTAACCGGTCCACCCTTTGGACTGCCACTTGTCATGCTGTGATTCGCTGTGGACCAAAACATCACATAGGGTGTTAAGTTGTGGGAGTCCTCAGTAACATTTTGCAAGTTTTGGACTAAAACACGTTGTGTGCAAGTTTGTGGATCTGGGTGCTATTACCTCCTTGAAATAAAGGGCTGCAAAGAGCCGGAGCACTAAAATGCCGCAATCGCTTTCAGCACCACTTTCCTTTTTTTTTTCCTCGGAAAGACATGAACCTTTTGGAACCTAGAACCGCAGAGTGTGCAGTGAATCTATCTCCAACCTAGACTCTATACGCCTACAGCCACAGGCCACAGCCTTACTGCATGCAGCTTCCGCACACGTCTGGTCTAGAAGCATAGGCTGAACATGAAGAAACAGCTAATCGTGCCCTAGACCATCGCATCTCAGGCGTGCCATTTGGACAGCAGGAGCAGTCGAGCACGACCTTCCGGCACCACTGTCGTTTTCGTATGCCACCGGACACAGTTGAATTTTCCGAGTGACTTTTCATATTCCCACGCCTTTTCTGATCAAACTTGCCGACTCCACTACGACACAAACACCCATCGTATTCGTACGTACTTGGCCGGTCCGACGACACCACGCACAGTATCCACCCGTTTTCTTCCTTCATCATCGCATGTCAAAAACACAAAATGCAGACGCGCGCGCCAATCCCCATTTCCTTTTCGCGAACAGTGGCATCGCAGGCTCGCAGTCAAGTCTCCTCCCCCTCCGGAGGCCGGAGCCGTTCCAGACCCCCACTCTACGACTCGTCTACACCACGCACCTAGAGGGAGGGACGGGGTAGACCGTAGACCAGCGCGGTCCACACTTTGACTGGAAAATACGGGATCCGACCTGGCCCGCCGCGGCCCGTGGGCCCCACGTCCGTAGCAACGGGGAGGAGCGGATCGCCTGCTGCCGTCTCGAGCAGCGAACGGCGTCCAGCCGCTGTCACCCCGCCGCGTGACGGCCTCCTACTGGCCTACTCCGGCGGGACCCCCGAACGGCACCGCACCGGATCCCCCGTTCACGAGGGTGGAATTTTGACTGCGCCCTTCAGCTGGCGTCCTGCCACTGCCAGCGCCGGCCCCCCCGGTGGCCGCGAGCCGGGCGCGGTGGTGCGTGGACGCGCCGTACTGCTCCGAGCCGTTTCGGCACAGCACTTACCCTGCCCCGCTCTCCCGCCGCAAAACCCGTGCTACGTGGCCGCCTCGGTTACTCGTGGTCGAAACCGCCGCGGGTTCAGTTATTTATTCGTGAATGATTGATTGATATCTGGTGACGGGCGTACGAGGACAGCGTCCAGGGAAGCCCCGCGCTCCCGCGTCACGCCGGCGTCACCGCCCATCCCTCCTGCTACGCTTCCGCCTCCCACTAACCCCCACCACCCTCGGTGGAAAACGACATCCACCGTAGAGAAACGGGCTCCCCTTCACCGACCTGCGTGCCCCACGCGTGCCTTCCCCCACATGACAATGACGCGAGGTGGGCAGCGCGCGGTGGCCCGGCCTTCCGCGAAACAGGCCTCCCTTGCCGATGGAACATTTTAGGTTGGGGCACGGGCAGAGACCAGCAGAAATTTAAAAATCATCTCCAGCTGAAAAATACTCCGCACCGGTAAAAAAATCGCTTCCTCCGTGCTCTGCTCCGTCAGAGAAGAGGGGAGGGTCGAGGCAGAGCTGTCAACGCGGCGGCGGGAGGTAATCGGGGGCCGTCGTGGGCAGCTCACAAGGGCGCCGGAGACCGGGAGCGCGCGTATGCTGCGGCTTTGAGGCGGGCCCACCTGCGCTCGGATGGCTGCGTCGCCGGAGATGCTGCGGAGGCGTTGGTGGGCGGCGGCGGCGGTCTTGTCGGTGGTGCTGGCCGTGAGCCGGGTCTCCGCCAACACAGAGGGTGAGCCACTCCATCAGTTTTCTCAATTTTTCGTTATTTGGCTTCCGCCCTCCTTTCGGGTTCACGAATTGCCTGGTCCATGGGTGAGCTCGCGAGTATATATTTCGGGGGAAGGGAGTAAGCATCTCGCATGTGTTGCTGTACTTGTTAGCAAGTTTCCGCCCATGGGCGTGGACTGAATTTTTTCCTGTTAGTGGAAGGTCTTATAATCTCCGCTTTCCAGCTTTCATGGATTATGTAGGTTCTTTATCACCATGTCTCTCATATTGTGCTACGAATTTGTTCTTTCTTCGGGTTTTTTCTCTATGGCTGATAACTTTGGCCTACTGGCAAATTCACAAAGATAGAATTAGCTTCCACTGTGCTTGCCCCAACTACGGTTTAAAATAAAAAAAAAACAATTTCCCCGTCTGAAGTAACGCCAAGTCTGTAATTTGGCTTATGCTTAAACTGGTTTTCTGGAAGTGCATGTTATGGCTCTACAAGTTTCATTATTCACGACAGTATTTGTTTGTAGAGACCACCACCGCACATATTTCTTCTGTTTGAGCCTTTCGTGAAGATAATCTTGCCTTTTTCACTTAGATTTCCATATCTTTGGGCTTTAACTGAACTAGTAGAATTTTATTGTCTGAAGGGACAACTAGTATTCTTCTTGTGTAAGAATCAAAATAGTGATATCGTTCTGTCTATGGTCATAATAATTTGCTTTGCATTATTTTAGTAATGCCTGGCTCCTACACGAACTGTACATAACAAAGATGTACCTGTTGTATGAATGTGTAGGTACTATTTGGGTCAATGAACAAAAATGTATTTGCTTTACCTTTGGTTTTTACTATATGTTGACCCCTATACTAGAGTAACTGCTTGGTTCAAGGAATTGAAGCTAAATATGAGGACCACATTTATTCTTGCAAAAAAGGGGGCAGTGCGCATCTTTGGATGCACAGGCCTAAAGAGATGTTCTCTTCCATAATCTAAAAATAAATCATGTTAAACACACATGAATTATCTGTTTTTATATTGGCATTCACACATTTATCTGTACTTTAGATATTGATTAGTAGGCTATGCTAAATTTTGCATAGCTTTTTGGACAAAATGGGAGCTGTATATTTGTATGCATAATGTGGTGGCGAAGTAACTGTTAAATTTCTGCACATAAGATTATTGGGAGAATATCTGTATATTATGACTAGGCATGTATAATATTGCTGATACCTGATCATATTGTACTTCCATTGGTAGGTGATGCTCTGTACAGTCTGCGTCAAAGCCTTAAAGATGCTAACAATGTGCTGCAGAGTTGGGATCCCACTCTGGTTAATCCATGCACATGGTTCCATGTTACTTGTAACACTGACAACAGTGTAATCAGAGTGTAAGTTTTGATAGATTTTTCTCCAATTTACACTTGCTAAAAGTTATACAGGTGATCTTTTGTGTGTCGACTGTAACCTTTTATTGTTGCAGTGATCTTGGAAACGCACAACTGTCAGGTGCATTGGTGTCCCAACTTGGACAGTTGAAAAATCTACAATATTTGTAAGTTTAACGTTCTAGCCTTCCGAGAATTATTTTTATAGTTATATGGCGCAGTAGTTGCATCTGTGTATGTTTTCGTAAGCTTGGTGCATGAACTTCAGTAATCTACATACATAACTTGGGTTTGCAGAACATAGCTGTGCTGAGTACTGATGACAAAATGTGTAATTATGTTCAATAAAATCTGTCCTGCAATAAAATGAGTACATGACTTGGGTTTGCAGAACATAGCTGTGCTGAGTACTGATGACAAAATGAGTAATCTACATACCTGAACTGCTTTGGTTTTCAATAAATCTGTAATCATGTTCCAATTGTACTATTCTAGGATGTTTAGAGTGGCTACTACATGTGCTTTGTTCTCCTACAGATTTTGGAAGTGATGTTTGTGAGATTTCTGCTGAGATCCTACATTGTGTAGTTTTATAGTTTTCTCATTATTTCTGTGCCTTCTATTCTTTGTCAATCATTTATGGTACCTTTTACAAGTTTGGCGCTCTCATTATGTATGCCTTGAAACTTTTAGTGAAATTTCACTGTTACATGACAGGGAGCTGTACAGCAACAATATAAGTGGGACAATACCTTTGGAACTCGGGAACTTGACAAACCTGGTCAGTTTGGATCTGTACCTGAACAAATTCACTGGCGGTATTCCAGACACATTGGGGCAACTCTTAAAGTTGCGATTCCTGTAAGAATATACCTTTTTACTCCTTTCAAAACGAATATAATTGTCAATTCCATGTGCCCTGTTTTTCTGGTTCAGACCGCCACATTTCTTTGACATGTGCCCCACCCTTACCAAAAAAAAAACCATAATAGGAACTCCGCACAGAACCACAATAAAGATGCATCATGGCACATGCATGCATTTGTACGAGCTTTTCTTCCCAGAAGTCCTCTTAGATTTGCATGTCTTATTGAATGATAAGGTGTTCTTGTAGTTTTCTTCTTTCATATGACCATATCCAGTTAGGTATCTAGTTACAACGGAGGGTAAATCTATTGTGTAGTTCTTTTCTTGTGGCTTTAATGCTTTTCTGTAGGCCTGCTGGTTCGAATGATTATTTTCTAGCCCTGCTTGTTGGAATGATTCTAATATACTTCTTTCTGGGAATGTCTACTTGGAATAACAGCCGTCTTAACAACAACAGTCTTTCTGGTCAAATTCCACAATCCTTGACCAATATTAGCACCCTCCAAGTTCTGTAAGTTATCTGTTCTACTATTCATAGTTCATATTCTATATGTATCTTAAGGATATGCTGTGGGCATGGTAACAAACATGCAAACCAGTACATTATAACAAATGCATCTGACAATCTCACAGGGATCTATCAAACAACAATCTCTCCGGAGCGGTTCCTTCAACTGGCTCGTTTTCACTCTTTACCCCTATAAGGTATTCTTTCTGGTTGAAATTCGGGTGCTTACTGCATCTTGTGAGGATGATGACTTTTAACTTATTGTCACAGTTTTGGTAATAATCCAAATCTTTGTGGCCCGGGTACTACGAAACCATGTCCTGGGGCACCTCCTTTTTCTCCACCGCCTCCATTCAATCCTCCAACACCACCCGCGGCACAAGGTGAATTTTGTTAAATTCTGTGGCACTGCGGCGATTCTTCTTGAAATGGACAATCCTTGAAACTCTCAAATTATCTGTATGATCGTATTTAACATGTGCTTGCTGGAATAATTCAATTCCGCTAGGTGACCCTAAAACCGGAGCAATTGCTGGAGGTGTTGCTGCGGGTGCTGCATTGATATTTGCTGTTCCTGCAATTGGATTTGCACTGTGGCGGCGACGTAAACCTGAAGAGCATTTCTTTGATGTCCCTGGTCTGTATTATATATATATATATATAGCATGCTTTGATGTCCCAGGTCATGTTATTCAATTCGTTTATCTGTACTTTTGTTTATTTTCAGCTGAGGAGGATCCAGAAGTGCACCTTGGCCAGCTGAAGAGGTTCTCACTAAGGGAGCTTCAAGTTGCTAGCGATAACTTCAGCAATAAGAACATTCTAGGAAGAGGTGGCTTTGGAAAGGTGTACAAGGGGAGACTGACGGATGGTACATTGGTAGCAGTTAAAAGATTAAAAGAAGAACGTACTCCTGGTGGCGAACTCCAATTCCAAACAGAAGTCGAAATGATTAGTATGGCAGTGCATAGGAACCTGCTTCGTCTCCGTGGATTCTGCATGACACCTACAGAACGGCTACTAGTCTATCCATACATGGCTAATGGTAGCGTTGCATCACGTTTGCGAGGTACCTACTCTGTTGTACTAATTCTTCTAGACTCTTTTTACATTTCTGTACATTTTTTACCAACTGTAGGCCTAGTTGTCTCTTTCTCTGATACTGTCAAAGCTTGACTTTAAACTGTTTAGTTGCTTCATCTGCATCACTTTGACACATGGGACATGATGAGATCAATGCAGCATTGCACTTAGCATGTCTCTAGTATTTAGTCTATAAAAAAGAAGAAACCAGAAAACGACTCTGAGCTTCATTATGTACTCACTTTTGCAAATCCAACTGACATGGGCTGCTACCTGGACTGCACTAAATTCTGATCCTAAAATTTAATCGATCAATAAGTTCGTGTCACCCATATGTACAACCTGTGAATGTGATCAGAAGCAATATAACTTTTACGGCAATTGAAATAACTAAACTTTACTTTATGTACTACTTATAGAGCATTTTTAGTTAATTCAGTTATGATATATGGTACCTCCGGTACATGATTAGCGATTTCAGTTTTGACTTATGGTACTTGATTTTTAGAGCGAGGGCCAAATGAGCCGGCTCTTGAATGGGAAAAGAGAACTCGGATTGCACTGGGATCTGCCAGAGGACTGTCTTACTTGCATGATCACTGTGATCCCAAGATCATTCATCGTGATGTCAAAGCCGCAAACATTCTCTTGGATGAAGACTTTGAGGCGGTTGTGGGTGACTTTGGACTGGCCAAGCTTATGGACTACAAGGACACTCATGTAACCACAGCCGTCCGTGGAACGATCGGGCATATTGCTCCCGAGTACCTATCCACCGGAAAGTCCTCCGAGAAGACGGATGTTTTCGGTTACGGCATCATGCTTCTGGAGCTTATCACTGGGCAGAGGGCATTCGACCTCGCACGTCTTGCAAACGACGACGATGTCATGCTGCTTGACTGGGTAAGTTCTCCTCTATCATTGGTTCATTGAACATACATATCATGAGCAGCGATGCAACTCTAGTTTTGTTTGCATCGTGCATCTTAGCTGTCTGCCAGTTCTGGTTTGAGGGCTAGAGCAAACCGTTTCTCATTATTGGTTCAGTGTCCTATAGCATGCATGATGAGTGAGTAAACAAGCTGACTGACACTTGGCGTCCCTCCCATGTGTGATGTGTCATCCATGATTGAGAGGAGGCTAGCGTGAGAAGTGAAAAGTAATGCCGAGAATTGTGCGTGGCGTGGGTGCAGGTGAAAGGGCTGCTGAAAGAGAAGAAGGTGGAGATGCTGGTGGACCCGGACCTGCAGAGCGTGTACGTGGAGCACGAGGTGGAGGCGCTGATCCAGGTGGCGCTGCTGTGCACGCAGGGGTCGCCGATGGACCGGCCCAAGATGTCGGAGGTGGTGAGGATGCTGGAGGGCGACGGGCTGGCGGAGCGCTGGGAGGAGTGGCAGAAGGTGGAGGTGGTCCGGCAGGAGGCGGAGCTGGCCCCGCGAAACAACGACTGGATCGTCGACTCCACCTACAACCTCCGGGCGGTGGAGCTCTCCGGCCCGAGGTAACAACAGGAAAAAAGAACAAAACAAAATGGTCCTCGTCGACGAGCTCCGGCTAGTAGTGCCTCGTTGCAGAATTTTTAGCTCTCTTTTGTACATGATGACCGACAGATAGCTGGTCCCTTTAATTAGTGTCAAATTTGGAAGGGGAAATGTCAGCAGCAGTTCCCAGTTGCAGGCTGCTCTTGACTGCAACTCATTGTTGTGGTGGCTAATGCTACTCCTGAATCCTGATGTATTGTACTTGTACGAATCCTGATGTATTGTACTTGTACGTGCACTACACTTCGTCCGTGCTAAGGCTAAATCCTTGTAATATTAGTAGTAGTAAAGCAAAACTCTGCCGAGCTACCGGCCGATAGCTATTCTATCGACCGCTAACCCGTGATCAGTCATCGTCTACTTGTTGTCTTCAAAAGAAGAGATTCATATGTCGCGGCACATTAACTTTTACATACTTACAACACTCGAGGAACCTACGATCCACAAGCATCACGCCAACACCAAACAAGAGCAAAATCACAAGGCTAGCTAAACGGTAAAAGTAGTGGCGCGACCGGGGTACGTTGCAGAGCACGGCGAGCTAGAGGGTGGGGACGCGGAAGAACCTGCCGCGGCACATGCAGCGGTAGGCGATGGGGCACGACTCGGAGGCCTCGGCGCACCGGAAGCTGACCATGACCCGCTTGCACGGGGCGCACGCCCCGCACGCGTGCGCGCAGTCCGGCAGCCGCGACCCCGTCACCGCTCGCTCCTTGAGCGTCGTCATCCCTTGTTCCTCCTCCCTCTCCCCCGTCGCCTGGCCCCGCTTCTCCTGATGGGACGGTGGTGCCGCCTGCCCTCCGTCGTCGTCGTCGTCCCGGCATGCGGTTCCGGACGGCGTCGCCTCACCGCCAGGTCGTAGGCCGCGGGCGCCTAAACCTGCATAATGCACGTAACGTGTCAATTGCCACATGCGCCATGTCAGCTGCTGGCAAGTAGCAAGAGTCCTACGCACGCAGTGACGTGTCCACGCGACGCAACGGTCGACTGGCTGGCTTACTTGGTGTGGTTCTGGCACCATGGGTCACGCACGAGCACGATGCCGATGCCATGGCCAGCGCAAGGGCCAGCGCCCACCGAGCTCCCACGCCAGCAGGCCTCCTCATTAACCGGCTCGCACCACAGCTAGCTCGCACGTTATGGTAGAGCCGTACCCGTACGTGAGGGAAGCTAGAGAGCAGACAGCGAGGCTGGGCAAGCTAAGATAGCTAGGCGATGCTCGCGAGCGCTTGCTTATATAGATACACGTACGCACGCTTCAGAGAGGAGACTGATGCGCGTGCAAGGCCAAGCGATCATAAATAACAGTGGATCGGAGTGGAGATACGTCGGCTCACATGGAACCCTTGTGCATGCGTGCAGCCAGCGAACACGAAGAAGACGAGGAGAAGTAGATGTGCCTCATCGATCGACTGCCCGCTACGTATTTATGCCCCTCATCGCCGCGCCGCTGGGCGTCGCAGGCAGGGGCGCAGTTATTGCGCCGCCGCAGAGGAGCAGCTGGGGGAGAGGCCGGCCGAAGGAGGACGACGTCGCTTCCCGTGGACATACTTTATGTTCATAATACTGTAACACTGCTCCGCTGAAACTCTTCTGAAATCCTGAGCGCGATCGATCGGGTACAGAATATATCCGTGTATATTCTGCTCTGCTCTGTTCTGCTGCGCCTCTTTGGTTCGGTTAATGCACTGGTACAACAACTCTGGTCAAGCCGGGCCGGCATCAATGCGGCTGCGAGCTGCTCTCTTGCGCGGTTTAATGGCGCGCATGTAAGCTGCATGCATGCATGCATGGACCGGCTGCCGGCACGCCGACGTGTCTGACGCTGCCAAGCTCTTTGTGGCGTGCGTCTGACACGGCCATGACACTTGTTTCATGTGCATCGTGGGTCTGATACTCTGATGGATGGAATTAGGTTGAGTTCGTGGGGTACGAGCTTCTGGATGAGTGAATAGGCTCTTCGAGCTAAGAACTACTGCGCAGTTCAAGCCTTCGTGTCAAGCGGAAGGGGGCTATGAACTGAAAGTCTGAGACTTGTTGGTTTGGAACCACCTGAGCAGGAGAGTGCCAAGTCTGAAACTTCTCGCGGTGCTTCAGTTAGTATTGAAATCTGTACAGCTTCAGCTAGTTTCTGGAGCAACACCACAGCGGAGGTGTCGGACTAGACTTCGAGGCTGAGATGAATGAAGAGGCAGAGGCATTGTTTGCTCTTCAGTAAAATGGGGCTCACTGAAAGACCTAGGTGGGCTTCATTGTCATCCATCTGTTGCCTGGACACTTTTGTTCTCGCTCTGAAATCTTATGTTGCTCTGCACCTTTTGTAAACCTCAAATCTGCCGCTCGTGTATGAAAAATATTGTACTCTAGAACCTCAAAGCTGTGATAAGAGTGACGGTTGTTGTTCGTGGTGTGATAACAGGCAATGGAACAGATCTTCATCATGCGGCATTATCTTTCCAGAGAGGGAATTTTAGCGGAAGAATAAGGACGAGACCACGTGGTTCCTGAATATGAAAGTAAGTTTACAGCTGTGTACATACCGGATCCGTGGCGCAATGGTAGCGCGTCTGACTCCAGATCAGAAGGTTGCGTGTTCGATTCACGTCGGGTTCAATACCCCGAACATATATAATCCGGTTATATTTTTTTTCTATGTTTCAGTTTTTTTTAGACTGTTTTGTTTATGTTTCAACCATAAAGGATAGTGAAATATATAGTCCAACCATTGTCTGGTCAGATTACAACAGGTGCACTTTCACTTTAAGATAAATAAAGGTCTCACACAATCACGAATAATATAACAATGAAAAGAAAACCATGTATGAACTAATCTCCCTTTCTAATACCCAAAACCGGTGTTTTCAATACTTGAAACTGTAGCGAACCAACCTGTGGTGGTTAGGAGGATAATGATATCCCCAGTTCACCAGGATTCAATTCCTGGTGCTTGCATTTTCTGAATTTATTTCAGGATTTTTGACGACGTGTGTTCGGTGGGAGGAGACGTACGAGACGCCTGTTGTGACTTCATCAACCTTAAAATGATATGCCGGCTCAGTCTCTCGAGGATGCTCATAGGGGTAAGATATGTGTATGTGTTTATAAGGTGAGTGTAGGCGCGTATATATGAACCCCTGTGTTTATACCGTGTTCTAAAAAAATTACTTGAAACTTTCGTACTCGTTCTCTGGTAGACATGTCAGACACCAGGGGCGGGTCACGGGTTGTATGGCCTCGACCTTGTTTCATGCAACATTCTGCTCGATCTGCAATGGGTCAATGCTAGTATGATGTTTTCCATCAAAAGTAAGACTTCTAAAATATTTTCCGTTTGATATAGCACATTGAGCACTTGGTTGAGCTATACAATGGGGGAAATTTGCAGGGGCACACACCTGCCTAGTCGTGTTCGGTCGCACGATTGCCAGGCGATACACAAAATCGTTGGGTTCGAAACGAGGGCACATCAAATTTTAAATTTCAGTTTTTGAAAGTTGCGATTCTTGTCGTTCTTTGTATCAATTTGGTTCTAAATTTAAAATTTGATGTGCCCTAGTTTAGTTTTTTAGTTTTAAATTTTAGTTCCACTTAGTTGTGCCCTTGTTGTGATACAAAGAACGGCAATAATCGCAAGTTTGTGGATTATCGTTCTTTGTATCACACTGTAGCTTTGAAACTTGCGATTCTTATCGTTCTTTGTATCACACTGCAGCTTTGAAACTTGCAAAAATTTAGTTCCACTTAGTTGATCCCTAAGCTCCGCGGCTAGGTTAATTTTAAATTTAACGATGTGCCCTTGTTGCGAATCTGTGATAGAAGGGAAGATAGCTCCACTTAGTTGCATAAAGATCTTTTTAGTTTTAAATTTTAGCAGTTGAAACTTAACGAAGTTTTAAAACTCGTTGAACGTATTAAAATGGGTCTTATTTGGAAGCTCTCATCACCACAAATACAAATATGAGAACAAAATTGTAAATGTTTGATTAAAAACAATACCAAAGGCTGAAAATTAAAAGCCAAAAAGTAAGTGTCGGCGCCCTCGCCCTTACGTGCCACAAATCTCCTCTCCACACAATAGGCCACGACCCATATGCGTGCACGACAACCTCTGTTTTCGAGTCGCTCGACTAGTCGTCGAGTCGCAGTTCCAGGGCCAACTCAGGTTGTCGACTCGACTCATGGGATGAGTCGAGCGACTCGCGTGACTAGTCACGGCTAGTCACGACTAGTTGTTGTTTCTGGGTCGATCGACTCAATTATTTGGGGCCCCCACCTGTCATATGTTTTTTTTACAGTATTTGCTTGCCCATCCCCTCCTGGAAACCTAGATCGAACCATTCTCCCCCACCCCCGCCCCAATCCTCTCCTTGGCAGCCGCCGCCCCTCCCCCCTCCTCCCCTGGCTGCTGCTGCTGGTGGTGTGCTCCTCCACTCCTCCCCTGGTTGCTGCTGTTGATGCTGCTAGTGTGCTCCTCCCCTCCTTCCCTGGTTGTTGCTGCTGTTGTTGCGCACTTGTGCTCCTCCCCTGGCTACTGTTGTTGTTGGTGTGCTCCACTGCTCCTCCCCTGGTAAGTACTATCATAGTATCATGTATCCTCTCTTTTCCTTTTGATCTGATCTAGATCTAGACCTCTAGTACTTCTGCTAGGTAGCTTTGGATCCATTTGGTGAAAAAACAACTAAGTGGAGCTATCTTCCCTTCTATCACAGATTCACAAGTCACAACAAGCACCATTTCCTCCCAGCCAGAGATATCCCAAGTTGTTCAATCAGCTCAAGCTGCAGAAGAAGCTAAAGAACACTATGATCCATTCAAGATCCTAAGATGAGGCCAGCAAGGAGCAAGGATCCATCCTGGAAATATGCATTCTGGCCAGATCTTAACAAGAGGTTGTTGCCGCAATGTAATTTGTGTGGCAAGCATATTACCTCTAGACCTTGCAGGATGAAGAAGCACCTTGCTGGGGGCTATACAATTGTGAGCATGTGCACAAAAAAACCCTGAAATTCGAAAGGAGATGCACGAGTACTTGAGGACTCACTCACACAGTTTCAAAAATCTTGATGGAGATGAAGGTGGTGATGAAGGTGGTGAAGAAGGTGCTGAACAAGAGAAGGGTGAAGCAAGTTCAAAAGCTTCCAACAGCAACACCTCCAAGAAAAGGAAATCAGAGGGGACTACTCATTTGGCGGCACCAGTGGGAAAGAAGCAAGGAAAGTCCATTGAAGATCAGATTCAGAATACACCGGAAGAGGTGGTTGCCGAGAGGCATATGTCAAAGGGCACTCAAAAGACCATGAAGGATTACAACAAGAAGACAAAGGAGCAAAAGGATGATGTAGATAATCATTTAGCCGACCTCTTGTATGAGAACTGCCTTCCACTCAATATTGTCAATTCAAGGAGTTAGGAGATTCTATTGGAATCTATAGGGTAGTATGGTTCTGATTATACATCTCCTCTTATCATCAAGTGAGGGAACAATTGCTTGATAAGGCAAAGATCAAGACCTACAACTTGAGAGGGAAGCATGAAGTTGCATGGAAAGAATATGGTTGCTCACTCATGTCAGATGGCTGGACAAACATGACCGGGCGGCACTTGATCAACTTCCTCGTCAACAATCCCGAAGGTACCGGCCAATGTTTCTTCTGAAACTGTTGATGCAAATATGGTGGCAAAGTTTTTGAGCGAACAAATTGATGCAATTGGCCCTGAATTGGTAGTCCAAGTAGTTAGCGATAATGGATCTAACTACAATGCAGTTGGCAACCTTCTAATGGAGAAGTATCCTACAATATATTGGACACCTTGTGCTGCCCACTGTTTGGATCTTATGCTAGAGGACCCGGGAAGATCAAAGAGTTCAGCCGTTGCATTGCTAAAGCAAAGAGAACAACCAGATTTATTTATTCCCATGGAAAGGTGTTGGGGAACGTAGTAATTTCAAAAAAATTCTTACGCACACGCAAGATCATGGTGATGCATAGCAACGAGAGGGGAGAGTATCGTCTACGTACGCTTGTAGACCGTAACCGGAAGCGTTAGCACAACGCGGTTGATGTAGTCGTACGTCTTCACGATCCGACCGATCCAAGTACCGAACGCACGGCACCTCCGAGTTCAGCACACGTTCAGCTCGATGACGTCCCATGAACTCCGATCCAGCAGAGCTTTGAGGGAGAGTTCCGTCGGCACGACGGCGTGATGACGGTGATGATGATGCTACCGACGCAGGGCTTCGCCTAAGCACCACTACGATATGACCGAGGTGGATTATGATGGAGGGGGGCACCGCACACGGCTGGGAGAGATCAACAGATCAACTTGTGTGTCCTAGGGTGCCCCCTGCCCCCGTATATAAAGGAGCAAGGGGGAGGCCGGCCGGCCCCTGTAGGGCGCGCCAAGAGGAGGAGTCCTCCTCCTCCTAGTAGGAGTAGGACTCCCCTTTCCTACTCCTACTAGGAGGAGGAAAGGAAGGAGGAGAGGGAGAAGGAAGGAGAGGGAGGAAAAGGAGGAAAGGGGGGCCGGCCCCCTAGTCCAATTCAGTTTGGGCTAGGGGGGCCGCGCGCCCTGCCTCCTCTCTTCCACCACTTGGCCCATGAGGCCCATTACTTCTTCCTCGTATTCCCGTAACTCCCTGGTACCCCGAAAAATACCCGAATCACTCGGAACCTTTCCGATGTCCGAATATAGTCGTCCAATATATCAATCTTTACGTCTCGACCATTTCGAGACTCCTCGTCATGTCCGTGATCTCACCCGGGACTCCGAACTACCTTCGGTACATCAAATCACATAAACTCATAATACCGATCGTCACAAAACTTTAAGCGTGCGGACCCTACGGGTTCGAGAACTATGTAGACATGACCGAGACACGTCTCCGGTCAATAATCAACAGCAGAACCTGGATGCTCATATTGGCTCTCACATATTCTACGAAGATCTTTATCGGTCAAACCGCATAACAGCATACGTTGTTCCCTTTGTCATCGGTATGTTACTTGCCCGAGATTCGCTCGTCGGTATCTCAATACCTAGCTCAATCTCATTACCGACAAGTCTCTTTACTCGTTCTGTAATTCATCATCCCACAACTAACTCATTAGTTGCATTGCTTACAAGGCTTATAGTGATGTGCATTACCGAGAGGGCCCAGAGATACCTCTCCGACAATCGGAGTGACAAATCCTAATCTCGATCTATGCCAACTCAACAAGTACCATCGGAGACACCTGTAGAGCACCTTTATAATCACCCAGTTACGTTGTGACGTTTGGTAGCACACAAAGTGTTCCTCCGGTATTCGGGAGTTGCATAATCTTATAGTCATAGGAACATGTATAAGTCATGAAGAAAGCAATAACAACATACTAAACGATCAAGTGCTAAGCTAACGGAATGGGTCAAGTCAATCACATGATTCTCTAATGATGTGATCTCGTTAATCAAATGACAACTCATGTCTATGGCTAGGAAACTTAACCATCTTTGATTCAACGAGCTAGTCAAGTAGAGGCATACTAGTGACACTCTGTTTGTCTATGTATTCACACATGTATCAAGTTTCTGGTTAATACAATTCTAGCATGAATAATAAACATTTATCATGAAATAAGGAAATAAATAATAACTTTATTATTGCCTCTAGGGCATATTTCTTTCAGTCTCCCACTTGCACTAGATTCAATAATCTAGTTCACATCGCCATGTGATTTAACACCAATAGTTCACATCACCATGTGATTAACACCCATAGTTCACATCGTTATGTGACCAACACCCAAAGGGTTTACTAGAGTCAATAATCTAGTTCACATCGCTATGTGATTAACACCCAAAGAGTACTAAGGTGTGATCATGTTTTGCTTGTGAGAGAAGTTTAGTCAACGAGTCTGCAACATTCAGATCCGTATGTATTTTGCAAATTTCTATGTCAACAATGCTCTGCACGGAGCTACTCTAGCTAATTGCTCCCACTTTCAATATGTATCCAGATTGAGACTTAGCGTTATCTGGATCAGTGTCAAAACTTGCATCGACGTAACCCTTTACGACGAACCTTTTGTCACCTCCATAATCGAGAAACATATCCTTATTCCACTAAGGATAATTTTGACCGCTGTCCAGTGATCTACTCCTAGATCACTATTGCACTCCCTTGCTAAACTCAGTGTAGGGTATACAATAGATCTGGTACACAGCATGGCATACTTTATAGAACCTATGGCTGAGGCATAGGGAATGACTTTCATTCTCTTTCTATCTTCTGCCGTGGTCGGGTTTTGAGTCTTACTCAATTTCACACCTTGTAATACAGGCAAGAACTCTTTCTTTGACTGATTCATTTTGAACTTCTTCATAACTTTACCAAGGTATGTGCTTTGTGAAAGTCCAATTAAGCGTCTTGATCTATCTCTATAGATCTTGATGCCCAATATGTAAGCAGCTGCACCGAGGTCTTTCATTGAAAAACTCTTATTCAAGTATCCCTTTATGCTATCCAGAAATTCTATATCATTTCCAATCAACAATATGTCATCTACATATAAGATTAGAAATGCTACAGAGCTCCCACTCACTTTCTTCTAAATACAGGCTTCTCCAAATGTCTGTATAAAACCATATGCTTTGATCACACTATCAAAACGTTTATTCCAACTCCGAGAGGCTTGCACCAGTCCATAAATGGATCGTTGGAGCTTGCACACTTTGTTAGCACCCTTTGGATCGACAAACCTTCTGGTTGCATCATGTACAACACTTCTTTAAGAAATATCCATTTAAGGACTGCAGTTTTATATCCATTTGCCAGATTTCATAAAATATGGCAATTGCTAACATGATTCGGACAGATTTAAGCATCGCTACAGTTGAGAAAATCTCATTGCAGTCAACACCTTGAACTTGTCGAAAAACCTTTTATGACAACTCGAGCTTTGTAGATAGTAACACTACTATTAGTATCCATCTTCCTCTTGAAGATCCATTCATTTAATATGTCTTGCCGACCATCGGGCAAGTCCACCAAAGTCCACACTTTATTCTCATACATGGATCCCATCTCAGATTTCATGGCCCCAAGCCATTTCGCGGAATCTGGGCTCATCATCGCTTCCTCATAGTTCGTAGGTTCATCATGGTCTAGTAACATGACTTCCAGAATAGGATTACCATACCACTCTGGTGTGGATCTTACTCTGGAAGACCTACGAGGTTCGGTAGTAACTTGATCTGGAGCTTTATGATCATCATCATTAGCTTCCTCACTAATTGGTGTAGGAATCACAGGAACTGATTTCTGCGATGAACTACTTTCCAATAAGGGAGCAGGTACAGTTACCTCATCGACTTCTACTTTCCTCCCAATCACTTCTTTCAAGAGAAACTCCTTCTCTAGAAAGGATCCATTCTTAGCAACGAATATCTTGCCTTCGGATCTGTGATAGAAGGTATACCCAACAGTTTCCTTTGGGTATTCTATGAAGACGCACTTCTTCGATTTGGGTTCGAGCTTATCAGGTTGAAGCCTTTTCACATAAGCATCGCAGCCCCAAACTTTAAGAAACGACAACTTTGGTTTCTTGCCAAACCACAGTTCATAAGGCGTCGTCTCAATGGATTTTGATGGTGCCCTATTTAAAGTGAATGCAGCTGTCTCTAATGCATAACCCCAAAATGATAGTGGTAAATCGGTAAGATACATCATAGATTGCACCATATCCAATAAAGTGCAGTTACGACGTTCGGACACACCATTACGTTGTGGTGTTCCATGTGGCATGAGCTGTGAAACTATTCCACATTGTTTTTAAATGAAGGCCAAACTCATAACTCAAATATTCTCCTCTACGATCAGATTGTAGAAACTTTATTTTCTTGTTACGATGATTCTCCACTTCACTCTGAAATTCTTTGAACTTTTCAAATGTTTTAGACTTGTGCTTCATTAAGTAGATATACTCATATCTGCTCAAATCATCTGTGAAGGTCAGAAAATAATGATACCCGCCACGAGCATCAACACTCATTGGACCACATACATCAGTATGTATTATTTCCAAGTCAGTAGCTCGTTCCATTGTTCCGGAGAATGGAGTTTTAGTCATCTTGCCCAAAAGGCACGGTTTGCAAGTATCAAATGATTCATAACCAAGTGATTCCAAAAGTCCATCTTTATGGAGTTTCTTCATGCGCTTTACACCGATATGACCCAAACGACAGTGCCACAGATAAGTTGCACTATCATTATTAACTTTGCATCTTTTGGCATCAATATTATGAATATGTGTATCACTACGATCGAGATCCAACAAACTATTTTCATTGGGTGTATGACCATCGAAGGTTTTATTCATGTAAACAGAACAACAATTATTCTCTGACTTTAAATGAATAACTGTATTGTAATAAACATGATCAAATCATATTCATGCTCAACGCAAACGCCAAATAACATTTATTTAGGTTTAACACTAATCCCGAAAGTATAGGGAGTGTGCGATGATGATTATATCAATCTTGGAACCACTTCCAACACACATCGTCACTTCACCCTCAACTAGTCTCTGTTTATTCTGTAACTCGTGTTTCGAGTTACTGTTTTTTTAGCAACCGAAGAAGTATCAAATACCCAGGGGCTACTATAAAAACTAGTAAGGTACACATAAATAACCTGTATATCAAATATACCCTTGTTCACTTTGCCATCCTTCTTATTCACCAAATATTCAGGGCATTTCCGCTTCTAGTGACCATTTCCTTTGCAGTAGAAGCACTCAGTTTCAGGCTTTAGTCTAGCTTTGGGCTTCTTCACGGAAGTGACAACTTGCTTGCCATTCTACATGAAGTTCCCTTTCTTTCCCTTTGCCCTTTTCTTGAAACTAGTGGTCTTGTTAATCATCAACACTTGATGCTCTTTCTTGATTTCTACCTTCATCGATTTCATCATCATGAAAAGCTTGGGAATCATCCCTTGCATACTATAGTTCATCATGAAGTTCTACTAACTTGGTGATGGTGACTAGAGAATTCTGTCAATTACTATCTTATCTGGAAGATTAACTCCCACTTGATTCAAGCGATTGTAGTACCCAGACAATCTGAGCACATGCTCACTGCTTGAGCTATTCTCCTCCATCTTTTAGCTATAGAACTTGTTGGAGACTTCATATCTCTCAACCCGGGTATTTGCTTGAAATATTAACTTCAACCCCTGGAACATCTCATATGGTCCATGACGTTAAAAACGTCTTTGAAGTGCCGATTCTAAGCCGTTAAGCATGGTGCACTAAACTATCAAGTAGTCATCATATTGAGCTAGCCAAATGTTCATAACCTCTGCATCTGCTCCTGCAATAGGTCTGTCACCTAGCGGTGCATCAAGGACATAATTCTTCTATGCAGCAATGAGGATAAACCTTAGATCACGGACCCAGTCCGCATCGTTGCTACTATCATCTTTCAACTTAGTTTTCTCTAGGAACACATATAAAACATAGGGAAGCAACAACGCGAGCTATTGATCTACAACATTATTTGCAAAATACTATCAGGACTAAGTTCATGATAAATTAAAGTTCAATTAATCATATTACTTAAGAACTCCCACTTAGATAGACATCCCTCTAATCATCTAAGTGATCACGTGATCCAAATCAACTAAACCATGTCCGATCATCACGTGAGATGGAGTTGTTTTCAATGGTGAACATCACTATGTTGATCATATCTACTATATGATTCACGCTCGACCTTTCGGTCTCCAGTGTTCCGAGGCCATATCTGCATATGCTAGGCTCGTCAAGTTTAACCCGAGTATTCTGCGTGTGCAAAACTGGCTTACACCCGTTGTATGTGAACGTAGAGCTTATCACACCCGATCATCACGTGGTGTCTCAGCACGAAGAACTGTCGCAACGGTGCATACTCAGGGAGAACACTTATACCTTGAAATTTTAGTAAGGGATCATCTTATAAAGCTACCGCCGAACTAAGCAAAATAAGATGTATAAAAGATAAACATCACATGCAATCAAAATATGTGACATGATATGGCCATCATAATCTTGTGCCTTTGATCTCCATCTCCAAAGAATCGTCATGATCTCCATCGTCACCGGCATGACACCATGATCTCCATCATCGTGATCTATATCAATGTGTCGTCACATGGTCGTCTCGCCAACTATTGCTCTTGCAACTATTGCTATCGCATAGCGATAAAGTAAAGCAATTATTTGGCGCTTGCATCTTATGCAATAAAGAGACAACCATAAGGCTTCTGTCAGTTGCCGATAACTTCAACAAAACATGATCATCTCATACAACAACTTATATCTCATCATGTCTTGACCATATCACATCACAACATGCCCTGCAAAAACAAGTTAGACGTCCTCTACTTTGTTGTTGCAAGTTTTACGTGGCCACTACGGGCTGAGCAAGAACCGTTCTTACCTACGCATCAAAACCACAACGATATTTCGTCAAGTTAGTGTTGTTTTAACCTTCTCAAGGACCGGGCGTAGTCACACTCGGTTCAACTAAAGTTGGAGAAACTGACACCCGCCAGCCACGTGTGTGCAAAACACATCGGTAGAACCAGTCTCGCGTAAGCGTACGCGTAATGTCGGTCTGGGCCGCTTCATCTAACAATACCGCCGGACCAAAGTATGACATGCTGGTAAGCAGTATGACTTGTATCGCCCACAACTCACTTGTGTTCTACTCGTGCATATAACATCTACGCATAAACCAGGCTTGGATGCCACTGTTGGGGAACGTAGTAATTTCAAAAAATTCCTATGCACACGCAAGATCATGGTGATGCATAGCAACGAGAGGGGAGAGTGTCGTCTACGTACCCTTGTAGACCATAAGCGGAAGCGTTAGCACAACGCGGTTGATGTAGTCGTACGTCTTCACGATCTGACCGATCCAAGTACCGAACGCACGGCACCTCCGAGTTCAGCACACGTTCAGCTCGATGACGTCCCATGAACTCCGATCCAGCAGAGCTTCGAGGGAGAGTTCCGTTAGCACGACGGCGTGATGATGGTGATGATGATGCTACCGACGCAGGGTTTCGCCTAAGCACCGCTACGATATGACCGGGGTGGATTATGGTGGGGGGGGGCACCGCACACGGCTGGGAGAGATCAACAGATCAACTTGTGTGTCCTAGGGTGCCCCCTGTCGGTGTCAAAACCGGCGGATCTCGGGTAGGGGGTCCCGAACTGTGCGTCTAAGGCGGATGGTAACAGGAGGCGGGGGACACGATGTTTACCCAGGTTCGGGCCCTCTCGATGGAGGTAATACCCTACTTACTGCTTGATTGATCTTGATGATATGAGTATTACAAGAGTTGATCTACCACGAGATCGTAGAGGCTAAACCCTAGAAGCTAGCCTATGGTTATGATTGTTGTTGTCCTATGGACTAAATCCTCCGGTTTATATAGACACCGGAGGGGGCTAGGGTTACACAGAGTCGGTTACAAGGGAGGAGATCTACATATCCGAATTGCCAAGCTTGCCTTCCACGCAAAGGAGAGTCTTATCCGGACACGGGACGAAGTCTTGAGTCTTGTATCTTCATAGTCCAACAGTCCGGCTAAAGTATATAGTCTGGCTGTCCGAGGACCCCCTAATCCAGGACTCCCTCAGTAGCCCCTGAACCAGGCTTCAATGACGATGAGTCCGGCGCGCAGATTGTCTTCGGCATTGCAAGGCGGGTTCCTCCTCCGAATACTCCATAGAAGATTTTGAACACAAGGATCGTGTCCGGCTCTGCAAAATAAATTCGACATACCACCGTAGAGAGTATAATATTCCACAAATCTAATCTGCTGACAAGTTTCATAGCGTGACATCACGCCATGGCCCGGTCATTATTCGAACCGTTTTTCCCAGCCTGCCACTGCACGTGTTGCGAGGCGGTTTTATTGGCACGTCTTGTCGAAGCAGAGATCGTGTTCCTCTCATCATGGGATTCTCATCAATACGGGTATGGGTAACCCAATCGTGCCCGCTGGTATGACTCCTCGATTTTAGGCAAGTTCCAAACGGTCACGCGGAGGACGCTTGATATTCACCCTCTTTATAAAGGGGCCAAGGCCTGTCCTTTTCTTCTCGCGCTCGATCCTTCCCTTCCCCCACCTTGAGTTCCAACACCCAAGGCTCAGGTTAAGAGCTTCGGACCCTCAATCATGTCCGGATCCAACCTTCAAGGCCGGTGGATGGCCTCCTCTGTCACAAAGGAGGACATCAAAAAGCTAAGAGAAGCCAGGTATCTGACCGCCGAAATCTCGCACAGGCTGCCTGCTCAAGGGCAGGTCATTCCCACACCCGAACCCAATGAGAGTGTCGTATTTGTTTCCCACTTCCTCCGAGGGCTAGGCTTTTGTCTCGATCCCTTTGTTAGAGGCCTCATGTTCTATTACGGGCTCGATTTCCATGATCTGGCTCCGAATTCCATCCTTCACATCTCGTCGTTCATCGTCGTGTGTGAGGCCTTCCTTCGCGTCGCCCCACACTTCGGCTTATGGCTCAAGACCTTCAATGTGAAGCCGAAGATGATCGATGGGCGACACGCAGAATGCGGAGGTGCCATAATAAGCAAAGGCGCCGGTGCTCCATGGCCAAAGGGTTCTTTCCCGGAGATATCCAACTTATGGCAGCGGGAGTGGTTTTACATCACGCCCCCCCGAAGTACTAAGTGGGCAGCTGCCCCCGCCTTCCGTTCGCCCCCCGCCACAATTGGCGTCATGGGTCAACAAGGGGCTGGACTGGGGGCCAGTTAATGATGTGTCGACATTGCAGAGTCGCATCCGAGATCTCCTCAAGAGAGACGCCGGCCTTGTCAAGGTAATGCAAGTCATGCTAGTTCGTCGGGTCCTGCCATGCCAACATCGACCTCTCCGTATGTGGGAGTTCAACCCGGAAGGACCGCGAACTATTCAGCAATTCTTCGGCATGACACTCGAAGAGATGTATGGATTGTTCTTCGGATCACGAATAAAGTGTCCGGACACCACCGAGGATGCGGGTCTAAACTGCAATCGTCCAGATACCCACGTAAGTAATTCTGCGGCCGAACATGCTGTCTTTTAATTTGTCCCAACATCATTCTGAAAAATCGCTCTTTGACCAGGACTGGATAAAAAAGGCGAAGATGATCAGGTGTTCGGCCCCCCTTCCCGAGGGCTCACCAGATCCTGTACTAGCCAGGATGCTTGAGCTCGCACCTTATCAAGCGCCATCAGGGGAAGATAAAGGGAGAAATAAAGAAGCCGAAAGCGGGCCTCACTCATTACTCATCCAAACCGGGGGAATTAGTGTCTCCGCGAAGGAGGGTAACCGGGGAGAAGAATCTGAAATTCCCTCTCCCCAAGGAAGGAAAAGGACCGCCTCTGAAGACTTAGAAACAAGAGTTTCCAAACGAGGGAAGAAACCTTCACCAAAGGGCCTTGCCCCGGAGGGCATCCTTACCGCACAGTGCCCGCAAGGGGATCAGCCTTCCACCGAGCTGTAAGTGAACAAGAGTACTTTTGGTAAATATATCATGCTTCATCTCCGAGGACAATAACCGAGACGTATGTCTTGCAGTTCGGATCGTAGCCCTTCTCGACAGAGTTCGTCTTCGGGGGATCTTCTTCCGGAGATGATGGAGAGCGAAACGCCTCCCCCTATCTCCCCGCCTCATGAGGCGGACGACCATGAGGTGTCGTCACAGAGGATTTCTCCTGATCCGCCAAGGCCGGAAGGTAACCCTTCGGCCACCCGAAGTCCGGAGGATTCGGCTCCTAAGGAGAGCAACAGAAAGAGTCCGGGACTGGCCGGTGCACAACCGGACGTACTGTTGGGTCTTCTGGAGCAAGCGGCTATCTCAGAGGCGCATCGTACTTTAATGGGTACGGTGGTTGAGAGGATTTCGTCCGCCAAAAGTGGGTCGCATGAAGCTTTTATGAGCTTACTAAAAGGCTTTGAGGTATGCAAAGTAATATATATTTTGACGGTACCGCACACGCTAGGTGTGCCCTATACAGATAGTAGCCCCTAAGACTCTGGTTGCTGTCCTAAAGGCGGCAAACAGAGGATCATAGTCCCAGGTAATGATCATGCTGCTTTCATGTGCAGGCGGCTGAGGGTCCGGTGGCTAGCCGGACTGGTGAGTTTGCCGAACTGAAGCGGCAACTTGATGCGGGAGATGCCGACATCGTGTTTTTAAACAAGCGGCTTGACGAGGCACAGGGTATGTATTCTCCAGTAGTTAACAGATATTAAGAGGAGCATGATGCCAGGGACTGCAGATGGAGCTGCCGCCGTGGAGACCCTTCGGGCGGAGCTTGCCCGAGCCAAGGAACAAGCCAGGAGAAGTGATGCGGCCGCCCTAAAGGCGGTCGAAGAGTTAAGAGCCAAACAGGATGCTCATCGCCAGAGCAAAGATAAAATAGCCAAGATGGCTGTTGAGCTGAAGGATGCCGCCGACCGGTATGAGCTTCTTGAAAAGGAAAGCCAAGCGAAAGCGGCGGACTTGAAGAAGGCCATGGTAGCAACCAAGGAAACTCGCTCTAAAATCAGAGCGGCGAAGGAGGAGCTTCGTCAAGCCGGAGATATCATGGCTGGCAAGCCCTTTTTGTTGCGGACGAAGTTCGGAGATCCGAAGTATGCCCCTCTGGATCAATTATGGAGTGCTGCAGACGCGTACTTGGATTTGGCAACGAGTGCTGCTGATGCGACTGAGTTTTTCAAAGATCAGAAAGATCACGAAGTGGAAAAATTGTTCTGGTCGCAATTCAGTGCTCCAACGCGTCCGCTGCTGTTAAATGAGCAAATGGCCAAGTGGGCTAAGCTCCATAGGTTGTCCGGGCTTGCCATGAGGTCTGTTGTGGATCATCTTTGGCCGGAAGGACCAAGGCCGAACAGTTATTTTGGTTTAGTGCAATGATTCCTTGGTGCTGTACCGCATATCGACGCTATGAAGAGGTCGGTGTGCGTAGAGGGTGTGCGGATGGCTCTTGCCCGTGTTAAGACATACTGGGCAGGGATGGAAGCCACCGCTATTGCAACCCAGGATCCGACCGTAGGCCAGATCTCGGTCGAGAACTATTTTGAGGAGGTCCTAGAAGGTGCTCGTTTAATAGAGGCTCAGTGCTCGAAGAGTATCATGTTCGAGTGACATGTATCTCAATTTGTAAAAACAATGCTATTATGATTATAAAGGCTGTGTTTATACTTTTGCCTGAAAGTATTATGATGCCTCCTGTGCGGCCGTTTATGTATGTATATAACCTGAAAGTTTGTAGTCGTCGGCTTCAGCCCCCACGCATATAATGCGGGGGTGTTCGGAAAAGCGTGTGTTCACACTTGATCCAATGTCTTGGTCCATTAAGGAGGTGATAGCGCGGCGAACAAGGCAATCGGACTATATTGCTTTAACACTTTCACTTAGCCATAGGAGTTTGACGGTGGGGCTACTATATAGCCCGTGGTACTTCTGCGCTTATCCGAATACGGTGCGCGTACGTACATGACCGGGAAACCGGCCCTTCGTTAATGCGGAGGAATCACGAAGATCCCATTGAGTCCTCGAGTGGTTGACCAGTCTCGCGCTGTATCATGACAGTCAGTTTTCGGCTTTCTTTACTGAGGTGCTCGTCCAGATGAACCAGGGCACAATCGTAGTAGTTCTCCCGGTGCCACCTTAGCCGATAGAGCGGAACATAAGGTAGCAAAACACGGGAGCCGGGCAAACCCAACTTTTGACCAAAGACATGATTCGGAGCTGATGCATATAAGGCCAAACTCGCGACGCCGAACACTCCCTAAGGTATTCGGTCTTTGCAACATATAACGGGCTGAGTAACGCCCTTGATAATGAACCCTGAATTTCCAGGTACGTGCATTAGTCTGACGTGGCAAAATGCCAATAACGCCAGCATCCCTCTCGGTTGTGTTGAGTATCCGGAGGATGTGAAGCAACAAGAGACAGTAAGAAAGGTTTACACAGGGTCTTAATGTAAAAAGAAACCTTTGAGCGGGGCCCTGCTGCACGTCTGCGCCTGTGTGTCCGTTGTGCCGTATCCAGGAAGGGTGTAGCACGATTATCATCGAACTATAGTTCTTTTTACATGCGGGAAGCCCCTAGCACCACCTATGGGGGTATATCCCTCGACCCAACCTCAGGTTTATCTGAGCTGTTACAGCCAGTGCTGTGCCGGACTCGTCTAGCCGTGTCCGCGGTCTTGACGACCAATCATTTATTCTGGTTGGAGGGGCCGGTCAGTGTGCGGCTGCTAAAGCCGCCACACATTCTTCCGCACGCAAGGAGCGCTCTGTGTTTCCGCTAACTATGATGATGCCACGTGGACCGGGCATCTTAAGCTTAAGATAGGCGTAATGCGGTACTGCGTTAAAACGAGCGAAGGCCGTTCTTCCGAGTAGTGCTTGATAGCTGCTTCGGAATGGAGCGATGTCGAAGGTTAACCTTTCGCTTCGGAAGTTGTCGGGAGAACCGAATACAACCTCTAGTACTAGAGAGCCCGTGCAGCGGGCCTCTGGGCTTGGTATTGCTCCTTTAAAGGTAGTATTGCTTTGGCTGATCCTTGTCGGGTCTATCCCCATTTTGTGGACGGTGTCCTGATATATCAGATTAAGACTACTGCCGCCGTCCATAAGGACTCGGGTGAGATGGTATCCGTCAATTATTGGGTCTAACACCAAGGCAGCGTATCCTCCTTGCCAGATACTAGTCGGGTGATCCCTGCGATCGAAAGTGATCGGGCAGGCCGACCAAGGGTTGAACTTGGGGGTGACGGGCTCCACGGCGCATATGTCTTGGAGTGTGCGTTTGCTCCTCCTCTTTGTCACGTGAATCATGTTCACTGTTTTGACTTCTGGTGGGAAATTTTTCTGTCCCCCAGTGTTTTGCGGGCGAGGCTCATCCTCGTCTTCACTTGGTGTCTCCCTCCCCTTGCGCTCGGCGTTTAGCTTGCCGGCTTGCTTGAAGACCCAACATTCTCTGTTGGTGTGATTTGCAGGTTTGTTGGAGGTGCCATGAATCTGACAGAATCTGTCTAGAATCTTGTTTAGGCTGGACGGTCCATCTCGGCTGCCTTTAAATGGCTTTTTCCGTTGACCGGGTTGAGAGCCCCTGAATCCGGCGTTTACCGCCGTGTTGTCTGGGCTGTCTTCATTGCTTCGACGCCTGCTTTTATGGCATCGCGGTTTCCCATTACCATCCCTGACTTCGGATGTGCCTGGGTCGCTGGTGCCGCTACTGGCCAGCCAACTATCTTCGCCCACGCAAAAGCGGGTCATAAGGCTTGTTAAGGCTGCCATTGTCCTCGGTTTTTCCTGGCCGAGGTGTCTGGCGAGCCATTCGTCCCGGACACTATGTTTGAAAGCCACTAGGGCTTCGGCGTCCGGGCAGTCGACAATTTGATTCTTCTTAGTGAGGAATCTGTTCCAAAGCTTTCGGGCTGACTCTCTGGGCTGTTGAATTATATGACTTAAATCGTCTGCATCCGGAGGCCGGACATAGGTCCCTTGAAAATTAGCCCTAAAAGCATCCTCAAGATCTTCCCAACTTCCAATTGAGTCTTCGGGGAGGCTCTTCAGCCAATGCCGAGCTGGTCCTTTCAACTTGAGGGGCAAGTATTTGATGGCGTGGAGATCATCTCCACGAGCCATATGGATATGAAGGATAAAGTCCTCGATCCAGACCCCAGGGTCTGTCGTTCCGTCGTACGCCTCTATGTTCACGGGTCTGAATCCCTCTGAAAATTTGTGATCCAGCACCTCATCGGTGAAGCATAGGGGGTGCGCGGCACCCCTGTACTTGGATGTGTCATGACGTTCTGACGGTTGTAGTGTTCGGTTTTGATTCTGTGCCGGAGCGTGCTTCCTAGATCCATAGATGGACCTGGTCATACCGACATCTCTAGCCGCCCTATCGCGGCCACGCGGTGGTCGATCCGGCTGATCGGCTGTTTTATTTTTCGGCTGTATAGGCTCTAAAGCCTCGTCATCGAATTCAGGCAGCAGCTTGTGCTTTGGATAGCTCTTTGTGTGGCGACTGCCACCGTACTTTTCTGCAGTGTCGAGCACTTTGTTCCATCTACTGTTGAGTGTATTTTGCGCGGCCTTGAGCCTTTGCTTCTGCTTCTTTAGACTCCTCGCGGTGGCAAGAAGCCTTCTATGGAGGTTCTCTTGCTTCAAGTGCCTTTCCGGGATGATGTGTGCATCGTCGTCCGGACTGTTCTCCTCTCCGGAGACAGGTTGATTAGCTTTACCCTCGGCGTCACCGTTGTCGGACAGCAGCTCCGTACTATTTTCACCGTTCGCTGGCTCATCCTGCTTGTCGCTGGGTCCATGTTGTTGTCGTTCCTCTGGAGTCGACTGGGGTATTATTCTTTCTTGCGCTGTTATCGCTGTTTTTGCCGAGGCGGGATTTGGAGCGGCGCCTATGTCGTCGCTTTGGTTGCTTCTCTGCATCCTTCCGTTCCTCGTCATTGCTTTCTTTGGGTGTATCCACCATGTATATATCGTGTGATGAAGTGGCAGTCCAGCGCCCTGTGGGCGGTGGTTCCTATTCGTCTCCTGCATCGTCGTCCATACCGTCGATGTCTTCGGAGCCGAAATCGAGCATGTCGGTTAGATCGTCAACAGTGGCTATTAAGTGGGTGGTGGGTGGGGAACGAATTTTGTCGTCCGCTTCCTGCTCAAGCCAGACATAGTTCGGCCAAGGGTCTCCTGACAAGGAGAGAGACCTCAATGAATTTAGCACGTCGCCCAGGGGCGAGTGCTGAAAGATATCCGCGGAGGAAAACTCCATGATCGGTGCCCAATCGGATTCGATAGGCACGGACACAGGCGGTTCGGAGCCCGTGGCCGGGGACGAATCCAAGTGTCCGGCAACACAGGTCTCATAAGAGGTAAGGTCAGTATTCGGCCGTATCGCCGCTGAGTGTGCGGCCTCCGTGGTGGGGTCCATCCACCCGTCCTCGGACGACGCGATCTACTCCGGCTTGAGGGCCGGAGTAGCTACAGGTGCGATCTCCCGAACACCATCCGACGACAGAGCTAAGTCATGCTCATCGTGACAGTGCAGCACACCTGACATGGGCTCGAATCCGTCGAAGATCAAGTCTCCGCGGATGTCGGAAGTATAGTTCAGGCTTCCAAACCTGGCCTGATGGCCGGGGGCGTAGCTTTCGATCTGCTCCAGATGGCCAAGCGAGTTGGCCCGCAGTACGAAGCCGCCGAATACGAAGGTCCGGGGAGGAAAACCTCACCCTGGATCGCATCGTTACCGATGATTGAAGGGGCCATCGAGCCTTTATCGCGACGGCACAGTGGAACTCTCAATGAAAGCACCAATGTCGGTGTCAAAACCGGCGGATCTCGGGTAGGGGGTCCCGAACTGTGCGTCTAAGGCGGATGGTAACAGGAGACGGGGGACACGATGTTTACCCAGGTTCGGGCCCTCTCGATGGAGGTAATACCCTACTTCCTGCTTGATTGATCTTGATGATATGAGTATTACAAGAGTTGATCTACCACGAGATCGTAGAGGCTAAACCCTAGAAGCTAGCCTATGGTTATGATTGTTGTTGTCCTACGGACTAAATCCTCCGGTTTATATAGACACCGGAGGGGGCTAGGGTTACACAGAGTCGGTTACAAGGGAGGAGATCTACATATCCGAATTGCCAAGCTTGCCTTCCACGCAAAGGAGAGTCCCATCCGGACACAGGACGAAGTCTTGAGTCTTGTATCTTCATAGTCCAACAGTCCGGCTAAAGTAAATAGTCCGGCTGTCCGAGAACCCTCTAATCCAGGACTCCCTCACCCCCTGCCCCCGTATATAAAGGAGTAAGGGGGGAGGCCGGCCGGCCCCTGTAGGGCGCGGCAGGAGAAGGAGTCCTCCTCCTCCTAGTAGGAGTAGGACTCCCCTTTCCTACTCCTACTAGAGGAGGAAAGGAAGGAGGAGAGGGAGAAGGAAGGAGAGGGAGGAAAAGAAGGAAAGGGGGCCCGACCCCCTAGTCCAATTAGGTTTGGGCTAGGGGGGCCGCGCGCCCTGCCTCCTCTCTTCCACCACTTGGCCCATGAGGCCCATTACTTCTTCCTCGTATTCCCGTAACTCCTCGGTACCCCGAAAAATACCCGAATCACTCAGAACCTTTCCGATGTCTGAATATAGTCGTCCAATATATCGATCTTTACATCTCGACCATTTCGAGACTCCTCGTCATGTCCCCGATCTCATCCGGGACTCCGAACTACCTTCGGTACATCAAATAACATAAACTCATAATACCGATCGTCACAGAACTTTAAGCGTGCGGACCCTACGGGTTCGAGAACTATGCAGACATGACCGAGACATGTCTCCGGTCAATAACCAATAGCGGAACCTGGATGCTCATATTGGCTCCCACATATTCTACGAAGATCTTTGTCGGTCAAACCGCATAACAGCATACGTTGTTCCCTTTGTCATCGGTATGTTACTTGCCCGAGATTCGCTCGTCGATATCTCAATACATAGCTCAATCTCGTTACCGGCAAGTCTATTTACTCGTTCTGTAATGCATCATCCCGCAACTAACTCATTAGTTGCATTGCTTGCAAGGCTTATAGTGATGTGCATTACCGAGAGGGCCCCGAGATACCTCTCCGACAATCGGAGTGACAAATCCTAATCTCGATCTATGCCAACTCAACAAGTACCATCGGAGACACCTGTAGAGCACCTTTATAATCACCCAGTTACGTTGTGACGTTTGGTAGCACACAAAGTGTTGCTCCGGTATTCGGGAGTTGCATAATCTCATAGTCATAGGAACATGTATAAGTCATGAAGAAAGCAATAGCAACATACTAAACGATCAAGTGCTAAGCTAACGGAATGGGTCAAGTCAATCACATGATTCTCTAATGATGTGATCTCGTTAATCAAATGACAACTCATGTCTATGGCTAGGAAACTTAACCATCTTTGATTCAACGAGCTAGTCAAGTAGAGGCATACTAGTGACACTCTGTTTGTCTATGTATTCACACATGTATCAAGTTTCCGGTTAATACAATTCTAGCATGAATAATAAACATTTATCATGAAATAAGGAAATAAATAATAACTTTATTATTGCCTCTAGGTCATCTTTGCTTCAAAAGGTTCTTAATTTAATGAGAAGCTTGAATGGTAAGCAAGAAATTGTGAGGCTTGGAGCAACTCGTTTTGCTATGTCATTACTTACTTTGGTCAGCATGTGGAAGCAAAGGCAAACTTTGAAAACTCTCTTTGTTAGCACACAATGGTATGCAAACAAATGAAAGGACAACAAAGGAGGGAAGGCGGCTGAAGCAACTGTGATCTCCGTGTCATTTTGTCAATCAGTGGAGTGTTGCATGAGAGCTTCACAACCACTTCTTAGAGCTTTCAGGATCGCTGATGGTGATGAGACTGCGGCTATGGCAGAAATTGTAGGAGATATGCCCTAGAGGCAATAATAAATGATATTAGTTATCTCCAAGTTCATGATTATGTTTATGTTCCATGCTATAACTGCTCTGGTTCCCGAGCCCGTATATCCATAAAGGCTCTGGGGAAAACCCATGTGCACGTGTGGAATAATAAACGATAAAATGTATTCCTAGTCATGCCTCTAAGACTAGCTCAAGTATTGCATGATGATTATGTTTTCCCAATCATGGGCATGTCTATGCCAGCAACTTTGAGGGCACAATGTTAGAAGAACATTTGTGTTGAATTGACCCGAATTGATGTTGTGCTATGAGATACATTCGTCACAAGTTTATAGTTAATAACACAAAGATGGTTAATGTTTGCATAATTCCTTAGACCATGAGAGTATTGAGTTTCTTCATACTTTCTTCATGAACTTTGGGGTTTGTTAAACGTCATCCGTAAATGGGTGGCTATTACGGCAGCTTACGGGTTCATGGAAAAGTGTGTCAAGTAACTTGATAGCTCAAGATTGGCATTTGCTCCTCCGACGATGGAGAGATATTCTCGGGCCCTCTCGGTATTACGGTATCCATCATTGTCTGGACAGACACAGTGTGATTTGATCACTGGGATGCAGGAACACGAAAACGAGAAAAGAGAACAAAACTGGTAACGAGGTAACTTGCATGGTGGACAAATTGTTCGTCCACGGGGATGCAATAAATCTCACCTCGGGTGTTTGTGACATATCACGAAGCAACAGGAATAGCTCACTGAACTAGAGGTTCACTCGAATATTTATTCGTGTGGGTATAGGGGTCAATATGGGTGTCCACGGCTCCGATGTTGATCATTGATCGGAAGGGGTTCCGGGTCATGTCTATACTTCACCGAACCTATAGGGTCACACGCTTAAGGGTCATCTATCTGCTGAATACTAGACAGGGAGTTTGAGAGAAAAACACCAAAAAAGTTTCAGACACCGGAAAGGTTTCGGACAGCGGAGAAGTTCTGCATAGAGAGGTCATCGAATGAGTTTTGGTGAAACCGAAAAGTTGTTTCGGGATATACTATTAAGTCAAATTGTTTCCGGCACATGCCTAATAATTCTTGGAGGGTGCCAGAGTCATTCTGGAAACTTTCTGGAATTTTCTGGGATAAAAGCTGGATATGCTCCGGAGCTGCCGGAACCACTTCAGATGCTTTTCGCAGATGAAAATCACTAATCCGGAATTGTTTCGAAACGCATTGAAAATTATTTTAGTGGGTACTGGAAATGTTCTAAGCCCACATAAATATCTTCAGTTCGAACGGACGCTGAAAAATGTCGTCGTGAATAGTGAAAGTGCTTTTTGGGATATTTATGGAGAGCCACCTTTTTCGGGCTTTTCCCAAAAGGCTTCTAGAAGAACTTGGGGATCAAGGAACCCCCTTTGGGGCCCCCCCATGAAGGTGGGGAATTGGAGGGTGCAGCTCCTCCATGGGGCTCCACTTGTCATCCCTTTATGCCCTTTATGTGTTACATAAAGTTTGGGCATTTTGGGTTTTTCATGTGTCCCCTACCCCTTGGGTTTTCCTATAAATAGAGGTGGAGAGGCACTCTCCACACTCACTCTTTCTCACATAAAAGTGCCATCGCAATGATCTGGCTTCTCTCTCCCTCCCCGCGAAATAGTTTCGTAGAGCCGAAAGGCTGTCTGGGTTCTGGTGGGAACTAGTTCTGGACGGCGAAGCCCTGCCGGATAGATGACACCGTATGTGTGCAACTCTGTAGAGAGATCGTAGTTTCGGTCTTAGTTCGAGAGTGCCTCCCGAAGGGCTGTCCGTGTGACCGTCCGAGTTTCAAAGGTCCTCCCGAAGGGCTGTCCGAGTGATCGTCCGAGTTTCGAAGGTCCTCCCGAAGGGCTGTCCGCGACACCGTTTGGGGGACTGTCCGACCACCTCCCAGAGGGCTGTCCGAGGGGCAGATGAGGGTATACATCCTCGCAGTTGGGAGGTTGTAAATCCTAGCTACGGGGATCGGCACCACCGATCGTCATCGACTCTACTTCCCGTTGCGCTACGAGTCGGTAACGGAAAGATCAAACCTTTTATGCACTCTCCATAGTGGTCCTGTGCTGGTGCGTAAGTCAGAAATTTTTTGTTTTCTACTGCGTTCCCCTAGAGTGGCATCATGAGCCCTGCTATGCGTAGATGCAAGTTGCGATCTAGAATACATAGAGATGTATGGGTGTTGCACAATATAATTAGGTAATAGATGACTTTTATTACTAAAAATTATTTGTGCGTGTAGCAGATGAAATCTGTTACCTGATGTTCTTGTTGCTTCCCTTGAATTTGCATAATCCTGATCTTGATGGTATGGTGGAATCTCACAAAGTTCTGGCAATCCGCGACCCTTTCATGCTGCTCCTGAGTATGCTGATTGACAGATCAACAAAGTGCTAACAGTTCTTTGGGCTCCACCATAGTTAAAGAAAGATGGATGTTTCGCAGACGAAAGGGCAATGCAGATATGATCTGCGCGGGGGTCATGCGTATGACAAAGTTTAGTATGGGGTTCGAGATTTTATTATCTCGTGCTTCATACACCCCGCAAAGTTAATCTAGCGACTTGAATTATCATACTTGATGATGGACGTTGGTAGCTTCGGTTTGTTTCGAAACCTTAGAAGCCACGAAAACAAGTTTTTGAATGAACCGATTAGAGCCGTCTAACTTGGTTTTGCAGGAGGGTTTGCATGTGCATGTGATGTGGTATAGCAGTGCTCATAATAATTTGATTATGTATGAGTTGACTATATGATGTAAATTGATTAACATGACCCGCGTGTCATGATTCGGCATGATGGCTGGAGCCATATGATTGTCACTTTAATGACCTGCGTGTCAACCTTAAGTAATGCACTTATTTTATTAGCTATAGAGATAGCAATATTATCTGGTGCATCGACAAGGTGGTGGCAATCTTCGTGAAGGTGAACACCGACGCGAATGCCGAAGACGAAGAAATGAAATACTTCTCCGTCAGAAAGGGCTATACCATATCATGCTATTATGAATTGCCTGAGATGTTTATCCCATATGATGCACCCTTCTTGATTGCGCGGTAGTCGCTTTTTATTAGGGTGATCTCTCACTTAAAAATATCAAAGTAGTTAGTGTTCACCCAAGTGTAGCACCGTCTGAAATTCGTATCTTTTTGGGGTGCGCCATGTCCACATGGGTACGAACGAATTGAGAGGGATGAGGCGGGTGAGGTCAGACCTCGCAGCAAGATCACTTGGTTGTCTTTGATGTTCAGGAAGGATAGTCCTAAGCTCGGAACACACCCATCGAAAAATGAACAAAAGTCACATAGAGATGTGATCGGCATGTTTGCCTACCAATTGAAATTCTCGTCATCAGTGATGTCCACATCAATGGCGTTGAATTAAAATATGGATTTTGAATCACTCATAATCAATTTTTGAGAGATGTTGATTTAAGTGGGAGCGCACTGTAGAATTAATTTGTTTAATTCTCGGTGCAATTAATTATGAATGTTGTCTAAAGTGAAAATTGCTAATAGTTGTAGAATAATGGCTCGCGTTTCCACCTTCCCTATTAAAATTGAATAGCTGTTAAATATCTGGTTAAAACATTACGGTTGGTAACGTAATGTGAGGATTGTCCTCAAGAGTGCCGAGAAGGACTTTGTCCTATCGCATGCTTTCGGTATCCTCCCACAAATGCTATGGATGATGTGACTCTCGTCCTTCGATCCAAAAGCTAGAACTCTATTGCGGTCAAGTGCAATATGTTTGCCTCCATGAAACTCGAACTTCGAAAGTTTGGGATAGTTATGTGATATTCATGGAACTGAAAATTAATTTTCAGATACAAATAAAGGCTGAAAGATATGAAATGTCCAAAGCAATGTTTGTTTGCAAATTATTAGTAAAGTGTTTACTACGCAATAGACTGATAAGAGAGGGATCCAGAAGAACGCCTGTCATGTGATGAAAGTTGAATAAAACAACAACTTAAAGAGAAAGGAAGTGTCCAAAGGGTGTTAGTATGACTTACATGCCTAGGAAGTCCGGGGCTAACGCCACTCTTAAGTTGGGTGCTTCTTTTGCGAGTAGGAGAAATACTAAAAGTTAAACTGTTAGAAGTATAAAGGCAGAAAGAAAGGAGAATGGAATATCCAGCTCTTGTATGAATGTCATACAAGTCTTTGATGTATAAAAGGCTGGTCAAAGATATAGTTCTTGGGAATTATGGTTAAACATGTTAATCACTAATTCTTGGGTATTGTGAGTTAATCACAAAGATACCTGCTCGATTGCATTCTGTTGCGAATCAATGTAAGAGCTACTATGGCCTAAAAAGACTAGCTAGGAATGAGGTTTTAATACGTGCTAGGAACATAGTAAAAGTTACTATACCTTCCATTGGTGTATTACCTATGTATTTTCTTTCATAATTCATTTTAGAGTTTCTCACACTGTAGCCCTTTGCATAAGGTATCTTGCAAGAAGGTTGTTCATAAGAGAACTTTTGATGTTCAGTATTATGAATAAACATAAGGGCCATACTTTCAGTATGAATGAGATGTATGTTATGAATAATTATACTAATATATTACCTCTGTGTTTACTTTCATAATTCATTTTAGAGTTTCTTACACTCTAGCCCATTGCACAATGTTTATTGCAAAAGGGTTGTTCATAAAAGAACAATTGTTGTCCAGTATTATGAATAACATGAAGGGCCATGCTTCCATCCAAGATGGGATGTATGTTATGAATATTGATGGTAAAATGATACATCCATAACACTGACGCTAAATGTCGCAAGACTATGAGAATACCACACATGTGTGGCACTGCATTTGGTCACATTGGAGAAACCCGCATGGAAAAATTCCATTATGGTGGATTTTGAAGTCGTTTGATTTTGAATCATCTGACACTTGCAACTTTACTCCGAAAAGTGAAGTGACTAAAATACCGTTCACAGGCCATAAGGAACGAGCAACAAACTTATTGGTGATCATACATTTTGATGTGTGTAGTTCAATAAATGTTGTTGCAAGTAGTGGATTTATCTATCTTCAGAAATTACTCAGGTACATATATGGATATTTGCTTGATGAGACGTAAGTCTGGATCTTTTGAAATCATTCGAAAGGTTTTCAAAAATGAAGTAGAAGTTATTGTAACAAGAAAATTATGTTTCTGAAATTTGATTGCAGAAAGGAATATTTGAGTTACAAGTTTAGCGAATGTCGGATGAGTTGTGAAAAGAGTTTCATAACTTCCACCTCCCGGAACACCACTATGAGTGGAATGTCTGTGAAGATGTAATCAAACCATTTATGACATGGTAAGATCAAACATGACATAAATAAATTTGCCATTATCACTTTTAAAGAGTAATGCTTTAGAGACTGCAGTTTTTACACTGAAAAGAGCTCCATCAGGTCTGTTGAAATGACAGCATGGTATGGTACGCCCAACCATGTTATATATTTTCTTAACATTTGGAATATGGGGCTTGTGTAAAAGGTTACAAACCTATTCCAAATTAGACAAGTGCTACTTTGCAAGTTATCCCGAGTCATTGGGTATTCCCCCACCACTATACCGAGGCAAAGGAATTTGCCACAAAACGATATGATTTTAAAGAGAATAGTTCTTGCAAAAGGGTGAGTGGGAGGATAGTGCAACTCGACGAGATAACAAGTATCTTCGTCATCGGGTCAAAGGAAAGGAACCTTGGAAGTGATTCCAGAGTTTCCTACTGCGACTCATACGGAAGCCTCTACATAAGATGTATGGACTTCGGCCGAACTTGCAGCTGAACAACTGATGACCCACAAGTATAGGGGATCTATCGTAGTCCTTTCGATAAGTAAGAGTGTCGAACCCAACGAGGAGCAGAAGGAAATGATAAGCGGTTTTCAGCAAGGTATTCTCTGCAAGCACTGAAATTATAGGTAACATATAGTTTTGTGTTAGGATAATTGGTAACGAGCAACAAGTAACAAAAGTAAATAAAGTGCAGAAAGGTGGCCCAATCCTTTTTGTAGCAAAGGACAAGCCTGGACAAACTCTTATATAAAGAAAAGCGCTCCCGAGGACACATGGGAATTATCGTCAAGCTAGTTTTCATCATGTTCATATGATTCGCGTTCGGTACTTTGATAATTTGATATGTGGGTGGACCGGTGCTTGGGTGCTGTCCTTACTTGGACAAGCATCCCACTTATGATTAACTCCTATTGCAAGCATCCGCAACAACAAAACAAGTATTAAGGTAAACCTAACCATAGCATGAAACATATGGATCCAAATCAGCCCCTTACGAAGCAACACATAAACTAGGGTTTAAGCTTCTGTCACTCTAGCAACCCATCATCTACTTATTACTTCCCAATGCCTTCCTCTAGGCCCAAATAATGGTGAAGTGTCATGTAGTCGACGTTCACATAACACCACTAGAGGAGAGACAACATACATCTCATCAAAATATCGAACGAATACCAAATTCACATGACTACTAATAGCAAGACTTCTCCCATGTCCTCAGGAACAAACGTAACTACTCACAAAGCATATTCATGTTCATAATCAGAGGGGTATTAATATGCATATAGGATCTGAACATATGATCTTCCACCAAATAAACCAACTAGCATCAATTACAAGGAGTAATCAACACTACTAGCAACCTACAGGTACCAATCCCAGACTTAGAGACAAGAATTGGATACAAGAGATGAACTAGGTTTGAGAGGAGATGGTGCTGGTGAAGATGTTGATGGAGATTGGCCCCCTCCCGATGAGAGGAGCGTTGGTGATGACGATGGCGATGATTTCCCCCTCCCGGAGGGAAGTGTTCCCGGCAGAACAGCTCTGCCGGAGCCCTAGATTGGTTCCGCCTCGTGGCGGTGGAGTCTCGTCCCGAAAGCTTGCTTATGATTTTTCCTCGGACGAAAGACTTCATATAGCAGAAGATGGGCACCGGAGGGCCACCAGGGGGCCCACGAGGCAGGGGGCGCGCCCAGGGGGGTAGGGCGCGCCCCCCACCCTCGTGGCCAGGGTGTGGGCCCCCTCTGGTATTTTCTTCGCTCAGTATTTTTTATTATTTCCAAAAATAACTTCCATGGAGTTTCAGGACTTTTGGAGTTGTGCAAAATAGGTCTCTAATATTTGCTCCTTTTCCAGCCCAGAATTCTAGCTGCCGGCATTCTCCCTCCTTATGTAAACTTTGTAAAATAAGAGAGAATAGGCATACGTATTGTGACATAATGTGTAATAACAGCCCATAATGCAATAAATATCGATATAAAAGCATGATGCAAAATGGACGTATCAACTCCAGCAAGCTTAGACCTCGCTTGTCCTCAAGCGGAAGCCGATAACGATAAATATGACCACATGTTTAGAGGTAGAGGTGTCGATAAAATAAAATACGGACATGAGGGCATCATGATCATTCTTATAACAGCAACATATATGGATATTGTCATATGACTTCTTATGCTCAAGTAATAATCTATGCACAATGTCAAGTATGAATCAGAAACTTCATTGAGAACCAACAAACTATAATCTCAGTCATTGAAGCAATTGCAATTTATTGTAACATCGGAAAGAGTCTATGTCAGAGCTTTTCAGCAAGTCCACATACTCAACTATCATTTAGTCTTTCACAATTGCTAACACTCACGCAATACTTGTGGTTACGGAGTTTTAGTCGGACACAGAGGAAGATAGGGCTTATAGTTTCGCCTCCCAACCTTTTACCTCAAGGGTAATGTCAACAATAATAGTTCATGCTAACTTACATCCAATTGGATATATATATATATATATATATCAGGATCTTTCCAACACACTGTGCTTGCCAAAGGATAAAATGTAAAAAGGAAAGGTGAAAATCACCATGACTCTTGCATAAGGTTAAGAGATAAAAGTAAATGATAGGCCCTTCGCAGAGGGAAGCAGAGGTTGTCATGCGCTTTCAGGGTTGGATGCACAAAATCTTAATGCGAAAGAACGTCACTTTATATTGCCACTTGTGATGTGAACCTTTATTATGCAGTCCGTCGCTTTTATTTCTTCCACATCACAAGATCGTATAAAGTTTATTTTCTCCCACACTAATAAGTCATACATATTTAGAGAGCAATTTTTATTGCTTGCACTAATGACAACTTAATTGAAGGATCTTACTCAATCCATAGGTAGATATGGTGGACTCTTATGGCAAAACTGGGTTTAAGGGTATTTGGAAGCACAAGTAGTATCTCTACTTAGTGCAAAGAATTTGGCTAGCATGAGGGAGAAAGGCAAGCTCAACCTGTTGGATGATCCATGACAATATACTTTATCTCAGATATAAGAAAACATAACCCATTACGTTGTCTTCCTTGTCCAACATCAACTCTTTAGCATGTCATATTTTAATGAGTGCTCACAATCATAAAAGATGTCCAAGATAGTATATTTATATGTGAAACCTCTCTTTCCTTATTATTTCCTATTAATTGCAACGATGACCAAGGCTATGTTTGTCCATTCTCAACAATTTTTAATCATCATACTCTTTCTATGTGAAGTCATTACTCTCAATAAGATCAATATGATCTCTTTGTTTCTTTTTTTTCTTTCTCTTTCCTTTTATTCCCTCAAGATCATAGAAAAATAATCAAGCCCTTGACTCAACACTAATCTTTATTATATAGCTCACGGACTCGATTACATAGAGGGATCATAAAGCAAAACTTAAAACTAGATCATACCAAAACTTTATTCTACTAGATCAAGATATTACTAAAAGGAACGAACTAAGAAAAACGGTAAAGATAGGAGTGTGATGGTGATACGATACCGGGTTACCTCCCCCAAGCTTGGTAGTTGCCAAGGGGAGTGCCTATACTTATATGATTATATCTCCTTTGCTGGTGAAGAAGATGGTGGTGATGATGGGTAGTCACACACCGAGCGTAAGAGATCCTCCAACTTGCAGATAATGCCCTTGAGTGCAACGATATGCTCCTTCAACAAAATATTTTCACGTGTGAGATACTTGTTCTGTATACGAGCTAACTCAATCATCTTGAAAGCTTCGATATCAGTTGGGGTAAGAAGATTGTGATCAAGTTGAAGGATGTCTTCTGTTGCCGGAACTTGGTCCTCCGTGGCCTTCTTGATCCCTTCATCCTTGTTGATCTCCATGGGTTCTTCCCTCTTCAGCTCTATCTTCATCAGCCAAGCATCGTTGTCACCATTGTTGGAGGAGGGGGACGACATGATGCCTGGCCTTGACAACCCTGACAGAAAACAGCTCGAAACAAGAACAGAGGATATTTGCGTGATACGGTGGTCAAAACCTTCGAGAGATTATATAATGAATTTTTACCGACCAAAATACGTATCATGCAAGAAAATGGAGCCCGGAGGGCACACGAGGTGCCCACGAGGCAGGGGGCGCACCCAGGGGGTAGGGCACGCCCTCCACCCTCGTGGAGCCCTCATGTCCTTCCCGGACTGCTTCTTATTTTTCTATTTTTCTAAATATTCCAAAACGGAGAAAAATTGCCATTAGAACTGTTTTGGAGTCGGTTTACTTACCGTACCACGTACCTATTCCTTTTCGGAGTCTGAAACATTCTGGAAAGTGTCCCTTATGTATTCTTCCGGGGTTACGGTTTCAATAACATTATTTTCAACATTTATTGGATTACCTGAGATGTAATGTTTAATTCTTTGACCGTTCACCACCTTCGGATTTGTGCCTTCGAAGTTGTTGATTTTTATGGCACCGGAACGGTAGACCTCCTCGATAACGTAAGGACCTTCCCATTTAGAGAGAAGTTTTCCTGCAAAAAATCTTAAACGAGAGTTGTATAATAATACATAGTCACCTACATTAAACTCACGCTTTTGTATTCTTTTGTCATGCCATCTTTTAACTTTTTCTTTAAACAACTTGGCATTCTCATAGGCTTGGGTTCTCCATTCATCAAGTGAGCTAATGTCAAATAACCTCTTCTCACCGGCAATTTTGAAATCATAGTTGAGCTCTTTAATGGCCCAATATGCCTTATGTTCTAGTTCGAGAGGTAAGTGACATGCTTTTCCATAAACCATTTTATACGGAGACATACCCATAGGATTTTTATATGCAGTTCTATATGCCCATAATGCATCATCAAGTTTCTTGGACCAATTCTTTCTAGATCTATTAAAGTCTTTTGCAAAATTAATTTGAGTTCTCTATTACTCAATTCTACTTGACCACTAGACTGTGGGTGATAAGGAGATGCAATTCTATGATTAACATCATACTTAGCAAGCATTTTACGAAAAGCACCATGAATAAAATGTGAACCACCATCAGTCATTAAATATCTAGGGACTCCAAACCTCAGAAAAATAACTTCTTTAAGCATCTTAATAGAGGTGTTATGATCAGCACTACTAGTTGGAATAGCTTCTACCCACTTAGTAACGTAATCAACAACAACTAAAATATGTGTATATCCATTAGAGGCAGGAAACGGTCCCATATAATCAAAGCCCCAAACGTCAAATGGTTCAATAACGAGTGAATAATTCATAGGCATTTCTTGACGTCTACTAATATTACCAATTCTTTGACATTCATCGCAAGATAAAACAAACTTACGAGCATCCTTGAAGAGAGTAGGCCAATAAAAACCTGATTGCAATACCTTATGTGCAGTTCTGTCTCCAGCGTGGTGTCCTCCATAAGCTTCGGAGTGACACTTGCGTAGGATCTGTTCCTGTTCATGCTCAGGTACACAACATCTAATAACACCATCTACTCCTTCTTTATAAAGATGTGGGTCATCCCAGAAGTAATGTCTTAAATCATAGAAAAACTTTTTCTTTTGCTGGTATGTGAAACTAGGTGGTATAAATTTAGCAACAATGTAATTAGCATAATCAGCATACCAAGGAGCAGTACGAGAAGCATTTATGACATTTAATTGTTCATCAGGAAAGCTATCATCAATAGGTAGTGGGTCATCAAGAACATTCTCTAACCTAAACAAATTGTCTGCAACGGGGTTCTCAGCTCCCTTTTTATCAATAATATGCAAATCAAATTCTTGTAGCAAGAGAACCCATCTAATAAGTCTAGGTTTAGCATCTTTATTTTCCATAAGATATTTAATAGCAGCATGATCTGTGTGAATAGTTACTTTGGAATCAAGAATATAAGGTCTGAACTTATCACAAGCAAATACAACTGCTAAGAATTCTTTTTCAGTAGTAGCATAATTTCTCTGAGCACTGTCTAGAGTCTTACTAGCATATTGAATAATATTTAATTTCTTATCAACTCTTTGCCCTAGAATAGCACCTACAGCATAATCACTAGCATCACACATAATTTCAAAGGGTAAATTCCAATCAAGTGGCTAAACAATAGGTGCAGAGATCAATGCTTTCTTAAGTATTTCAAATGCTTCTACACAATCATCATAAAAAACAAATGGTATATCTTTTTGTAATAAGTTAGTCAGAGGCCGAGAAATTTTTGAGAAGTCCTTAATGAACCTCCTATAAAACCCGGCATGACCAAGGAAAATTATTATACCTTTGATGTCCTTGGGACATGGCATCTTTTCGATAGCATCAACTTTAGCCTTATCCACTTCAATACCTCTCTCAGAAATTTTATGCCCCAAGACAATACCTTCATTAACCATAAAGTGGCACTTCTCCCAATTCAAGACAAGGTTAGTTTATTCACATCTCTGCAAAACTCGATCAAGGTTGCTCAAGCAATCATCAAAAGAGGATCCTTCTACGGAGAAATCGTCCATGAAAACCTCACAAATATTTTCACAAAAGTCAGAGAATATAGGCATCATGCATCTTTGAAAGGTAGCAGGTGCATTACATAAACCAAAAGGCATACATCTATAAGCAAAAGTACCGAAAGGGCAAGTAAATGTGGTCTTAGCTTGATCATCAGCTGACACAGGTATTTGAGAGAAACTAGAATAACCATCTAGGAAGCAAAAATGTGTATGTTTGGATAATCTTTCTATCATTTGATCAATAAAAGGTAAGGGGTAATGATCTTTTTTAGTAGCTTTATTTAATTTGCGAAAATCAATTACCATCCTATAACCTGTAATAATTCTTTGCGGAATCAATTCATCTTTATCATTAGGAACGACAGTAATACCTCCCTTCTTAGGGCACAATGGAAAGGACTTACCCACTGACTATCAGCAACGGGATAAATTATACCTGCCTCAAGGAGCTTTAGTATTTCCTTTCTTACCACTTCTCTCATCTTAGGATTCAGCCGTCGTTGATGATCAATAACTGGTTTGATGTCTTTCTCCAAATTTATTTTGTGTTGACATAGAGTGGGACTAATGCCCTTAAGATCATCAAGAGTATATCCAATAGTAGCACGTGCTTCTTCAGAGTTTTCAATAATTTTTCTTCCTCCTTCTTTGAAAGGTTAGCACTAATAATAACATGATATATCTTCTTTTCATCAAGATAAGCATATTTAAGAGTATCAGGCAATGGTTTAAGCTCAAACACGGGATCACCCTTGGGTGGAGGAGGATCCCCTAGGATTTCAACGGGCAAGTTGTGTTTCGGAATAGGTCCTGTTTAAAGAACACTTCATCTATTTCCCTTCTTTCATTCATAAACATATCATTTCCATGGTCTAGCAAATATTGTTCTAAAGGATCACTAGGAGGCACGGCAATAGAAGCAAGACCAATAATTTCATCTTTACTAGGCAATTCCTCTTCACGGTGTTGTCTACGAAATTTAGAGAAATTAAACTCATGAGACATATCACCCAAACCAATAGTAACAACATCCTTTTCGCAGTCTATCTTAGCATTAACAGTGTTTAAGAAGGGTCTACCAAATATAATGGGACAAAAGCAAGAAAATCAGCAGGATATTTAGTTTCCCACACAAGACTTCAACATCTCTAACAATTCCAATTGGTGATATAGTATCTCTATTGGCAAGTTTAATTGTGACATCAATTTCTTCTAACTCAGTAGGTGCAATATCACGCATAATTTCTTTGTATAAGTCAATAGGTATTGCACTAGCACCCATCTCACATAAGCCATGATAACAATGATCTCCTATTTTGACGGAAATAACAGGCATGCCTACCACAGGTCTATGTTTATCTTTAGCACTAGGTTTAGCAATTCTAGCTGTCTCATCACAGAAATAAATAACATGCCCATCAATATTATCAGCCAAGAGATCTTTAACAATAGCAATATTAGGTTCAACTTTAACTTGCTCAGGAGGTGTATAGGTTCTAATATTGCTTTTACGAACCACAGTTGAAGCTTTAGCATGATCCTTTATTCTAACAAGGAAAGGTGGTTTCTCAACATAAGCAGTAGGAACAATAGGATCATTATAAGTGATAGCCTTTTCTTCAACTTTAATAGGTGCAACTACTTTTACTTCTTTGGGAGGATGATATTTAAACCACTTCTCCTTAGGGAGATCAATGTGAGCAGCAAAAGATTCACAAAAAGAAGCTACTATCTCAGAGTCAAGTCCATAGTTAGTGCTAAATTTACGGAAAACATCGGTATCCATAAAAGATTTAACACAATCAAACTTAGGTGTTATACCTGACTCCTTACCTTTGTCTAGGTCCCAATCTTCAGAGTTGCGTTTAATTCTTTCCAATAAATCCCATTTGAATTCAATAGTCTTCATCATAAAAGAGCCAGCACAAGAAGTATCGAGCATGGTGCGATTGTTGTCAGAAAGCCGAGCATAAATTTTTTGAATAATCATTTCTCTTGAGAGCTCATGATTGGGGCATGAATATAACATTGACTTAAGCCTCCCCCAAGCTTGAGCGATGCTTTCTCCTTCGCGAGGCCAAAAATTATATATATATAATTACGTCACGATGAACAAGATGCATAGGATAAAACTTCTGATGAAATTCCAATTTCAATCTCTTGTAGTTCCATGATCCCATATCATCACATAGCCTATACCATGTCAATGCATCTCCCTTCAAAGATAAAGGGAAGAACTTCTTCTTGATAACATCATCGGGCATACTTGCAAGCTTAAATAATCCACAAACTTCATCCACATAGATTAGGTGCTCATCAGGATGTAATGTTCCATCTCCTGCAAAAGGATTAGCTAGCAGTTTTTCTATCATACCCGCAGGAATTTCAAAGTAGACATTTTCATTTTCAGTAGGTTCAGTAGGTTGAGGAGCAACTCTTTGCTCTCTGGTCGGGGTGAAGATACCCCGAACAAGCCCCTTAGAGGATTACTTTCCATAGTAACAAGTGACAGTAAATTTCAGCACACTATATAAATTTTTCCTTACCAAATTCCACCTACCAAAGGCGCTTCACTCCCCGGCAACGGCGCCAGAAAAGAGTCTTGACGACCCACAAGTATAGGGGATCTATCGTAGTCCTTTCGATAAGTAAGAGTGTCAAACCCAACAAGGAGCAGAAGGTAACGATAAGCGGTTTTCAGCAAGGTATTCTCTGCAAGCACTGAAATTATAGGTAACAGATAGTATTGTGATAAGATAATTTGTAACGAGCAATAAGTAACAAAAGTAAATAAAGTGCAGCAAGGTGGCCCAATCCTTTTTGTAGCAAAGGACAAGCCTGGAGAAACTCTTATATAAAGAAAAGCGCTCCCGAGGACACATGGGAATTATTGTCAAGCTAGTTTTCATCATGTTCATATGATTCGCGTTTGGTACTTTGATAATTTGATATGTGGGTGGACCGGTGCTTGGGTGCTGTCCTTACTTGGACAAGCATCCCACTTATGATTAACCCCTATTGCAAGCATCCGCAACTACAAAAGAAGTATTAAGGTAAACCTAACCATAGCATGAAACATATGGATCCAAATCAGCCCCTTACGAAGCAACGTATAAACTAGGGTTTAAGCTTCTATCACTCTAGCAACCCATCATCTACTTATTACTTCCCAATGCCTTCCTCTAGGACCAAATAATGGTGAAGTTTCATGTAGTCGATCTTCACGTAACACCACTAGAGGAGAGACAACATACATCTCATCAAAATATCGAACGAATACCAAATTCACATGACTACTAATAGCAAGACCTCTCCCATGTCCTCAGGAACAAACGTAACTACTCACAAAGCATATTCATGTTCATAATCAGAGGGGTATTAATATGCATATAGGATCTGAACATATGATCTTCCACCAAATAAACCAACTAGCATCAATTACAAGGAGTAATCAACACTACTAGCAACCTACAGGTACCAATCCCAGACTTAGAGACAAGAATTGGATACAAGAGATGAACTAGGGTTTGCGAGGAGATGGTGCAGGTGAAGATGTTGATGGAGATTGGCCCCCTCCCGATGAGAGGAGCGTTGGTGATGACGATGGCGCTGATTTCCCACTCCCGGAGGGAAGTGTCCCCGGCAGAACAGCTCTGCCGGAGCCCTAGATTGGTTCCGCCAAGGTTCCGCCTCGTGGCGGCGGAGTCTCGTCCCGAAAGCTTGCTTATGATTTTTCCTTGGACGAAATACTTCATATAGCAGAAGATGGGCACCGGAGGGCCACCAGGGGGCCCACGAGGCAGGGGGCGCGCCCAGGGGGTAGGGCGCCCCCCCCACCCTCGTGGCCAGGGTGTGGGCCCCCTCTGGTATTTTCTTCGCTCAGTATTTTTTATTATTTCCAAAAATAACTTCCGTGGAGTTTCAGGACTTTTGGAGTTGTGCAGAATAGGTCTCTAATATTTGCTCCTTTTCCAGCCCAGAATTCCAGTTGCCAGCATTCTCCCTCCTTATGTAAACCTTGTAAAATAAGAGAGAATAGGCATAAGTATTGTGACATAATGTGTAATAACAGCCCATAATGCAATAAATATCGGTATAAAAGCATGATGCAAAATGGACGTATCAACAACGTAGGCAAAGCTCGTGCAAACCTCTCAGGTGCGCAAACGAGATATTTTTGTTAGACAACAGTATACCTATGATACAGAAGGAAGCGTTGATGGGCCCTGACTCTAGAATTGGCTAAACCCTCCGAGAATGTTTCCATAAATGATTCAAGATTGAAATCTTGATAAACCCTCCGAAAGACTTAGAGTCTAACGGATTGTAATGGGACTATAAACTGATATGGATAAAAATGTTTTATCCATTAAGCTCGACTTGTTGAAATAACAAGTTCAAGGAGTTGACTACAATGATATAGTCTCACCGTAGCAATGCTTAAAGTCGGTTCGGGTTAAACTAGCAATTAATACATATTTAAAAACATGAGATATGGAACATGGATGACAAAAGAATTTCCATGAAATGGAAATACAACCTAGGACTTGTATGTGATACAATCCAAAGTATTTTGTCGGTCCAGAGGATGCTAGTAAGTATGCTAGCTTCAGAGTTCCAGCAATGGACAGAAGAGAGCAGAATGGAGTTGGGATCTCCGTTTTTGATGGAATGGTCAAAGGGGTTTGACTTCATCAATGGGTAACGAAGATGCTTGTGGTTTGAAGAAAGTAAGTGGGAGCATAATAATATTTCTGAAAACCTTGTGTGCTTGACACATTGTTAATTGGAAATAAATTTCTTGACACGAATTAGGACTTCATTTGAAAATAGTTTTTCGATGAAGTGCTTGGGCTAAATAGCCTTGATATTAGGCATAATGATCTATGGAGATAGATTTACCTAATAGGGCTGAGCAAAAAGACATATTGACAAGATACTAAAACCGTTTAGCACTAAGAATGACAAGGAGTGATTCTTGCCGAAGTCGCATGGAAAGAGTTTTTGCAAGAATCGGTGTCCCAAAACACTGATGAGCAAAATACATGATGGATATTCCACACACTCTAGTGTTTGGATTAATCATGTATTCCATGGTATGTAAAACAACCAGATATGTCCAATACTCCCAAGCTGTTGCGATTATAGATACCAAAGTGATCAAAAATACTGATCATGGGACAACAGTGAAAAAGGACCTTGAGTACTAAAGTAGCACCGATGACATGTTTTCTCGCAAGAGGAGATCATGAAGAGTTCGTTGTAAAAGGTTACATCGATACAATCTTCATCATTTCTCCATGCGATTTTCGATTTAAATTGAGGGTTTTGTGTAACACACAATATGGTGGTGCAGTTAGTTGGAAATTGTTCCAAACAAGTTACTGTGGCGAATTCTATAACAGAGGCGAAGTATGTTGCCGCTTTAGAAGCAACAAAGACAAAGATGTTGAATCATATAGTTCATTCATGAACTTAGTATGGTTCCAAGAAGGCTTTGGTCAATGGGACACTATTGCCGATAGTTGCTCCATAACTCTGTCTGAGGAATCAGGTTTCGACCAATGATTCACATATATACAAAGCCAAGTCCGCACAAAATATGAATTTTGTGAAAGCGTGAAAACGTGAGGATATGCAAAGATACACACGGAGCTGAAATTGTCAGATCCGATGGACATCAGGCTATACCACACGCGAAGCATTTTTTACACCGGTATGCCATAGGTGTAAAGTGCATTAGCATTAACTAGATTATTGACTCTAGTGCAAGTGAGAGTCTATAAGAGATATGCCCTAGAGGCAATAATAAATGATATTATTTATCTCCAAGTTCATGATTATGTTTATGTTCCATGCTATAACTGCTCTGGTTCCCGAGCCCGTATATCCATAAAGGCTCTGGGGAAAACCCATGTGCACATGTGGAATAATAAACGATAAAATGTATTCCTAGTCATGCCTCTAAGACTAGCTCAAGTATTGCATGACGATTATGTTTTCCCAATCATGGGCATGTCTATGCCAGCAACTTTGAGGGCACAATATTAGAAGAACATTTGTGTTGAATCGACCCGAATTGATGTTATGCTATGAGATACACTCGTCACAAGTTTATAGTTAATAACACAAAGATGGTTAATGTTTGCATAATTCCTTAGACCATGAGAGTATTGAGTTTCTTCATACTTGCTTCATGAACTTTGGGGTTTGTTAAACGTCATCCGTAAATGGGTGGCTATTACGACGGCTTACGGGTTCATGGAAAAGTGTGTCAAATAACTTGATAGCTCAAGATCGGGATTTGCTCCTCTGACGATGGAGAGATATTCTCAGGCCCTCTCGGTACTACGGTATCCATCATCGTCTGGCCAGACACAGTGTGATTTGATCACTGGGATGCGGGAACACGGAAACGAGAAAAGAGAACAAAACCGGTAACGAGGTAACTTGCATGGTGGACAAATTCGTCCATGGGGATGCAATAAATCTCACCTCGGGTGTTTGTGACATATCGCGAAGCAACAGGAATAGCCCACTGAACTAGAGGTTCACTCGAATATTTATTCGTGTGGGTATAGGGGTCAGTACGGGTGTCCACGGCTCCGATGTTGATCATTGATCGGAAGGGGTTCCGGGTCATGTATATACTTAACCGAACCTATAGGGTCACACACTTAAGGGTCATCTATCTGCTGAATACTAGAAAGGGAGTCTAAGAGAAAAACACCAAAAAAGTTTCGGACACCGGAAAGGTTTCGGACAACGGAAAAGTTCTGCAGAGAGAGGTCATTGAATTAGTTTCAGTGAAACCGAAAAGTTGTTTCGGGATATACTATTAAGTCAAATTGGTTTCGGCACATGCCTGATAATTCCTGGAGGGTGCCAGAGTCATTCTGGAAACTTTCTGGAATTTTCCGGGATAAAAGCTGGATATGCTCCGGAGCTGCCGCAACCACTTCAGATGCTTTTCGCAGATGAAAATCACTAATCCGGAATTGTTTCGGAACGCGTTGAAAATTATTTTAGTGGGTACTGGAAATGTTCTAAGCCCACATAAATATTTTCAGTTTGAACGGACGCTGAAAAATGTCGCCGTGAATAGTGAAAGTGCTTTTTGGGATATTTATGGAAAGCCACCTTTTGGGGCTTTTCCCAAAAGGCTTCTAGAAGAACTTGGGGATCAAGGAACCCCCTTTGGGGGGCCCCCATGAAGGTGGGGCATTGGAGGGTGCAGCTCCTCCATGGGGCTCCACTTGTCATCCCTTTATGCCCTTTATGTGTGACATAAAGTTTGGGCATTTTGGGTTTTTCATGTGTCCCCTACCCCTTGGGTTTTCCTTTAAATAGAGCACATACAAGTGCCACTGCAATGATCTGGCTTCTCTCTCCCTCCCCGCGAAATAGTTTCGTAGAGCCGAAAGGCTGTCTGGGTTCCGGTGGGAACTAGTTCTGGACGGCGAAGCCCTGTCGGATAGATGATACCGTATGTGTGCAACTCTGTAGAGAGATCGTAGTTTTGGTCTTAGTTCGAGAGTGCCTCCCAAAGGGCTGTCCGTGTGACCGTCCGAGTTTCAAAGGTCCTCTCGAAGGGCTGTCCGAGTGACCGTCCGAGTTTCGAAGGTCCTCCCGAAGGGCTGTCCGCGACACAATCCGGGGGACTGTCCGACCACCTCCCGGAGGGCTGTCCGAGGGGCGGATGAGGGTATACATCCTCGCGGTTGGGAGGTTGTAAATCCTAGGTGCGGGGATCTGCACCACCAATCATCATCTACTCTACTTCCCGCCGCGCTACGAGTCGGTAACGAAAAGATCAAACCTTGTATGCACTCTCCATAGTAGTCCTGGGCTGGTGCGTAAGTCAGAATTTTTTTGTTTTCTACTGTGTTCCCCTACATAAACACGGGCAGCCATGGATGTTACAAAAACACACATAAAGGAAGCTTTGACATATAAGCCAAACCTCCTAGGTCAAGTGGTAGCTATTGTTGATAAGAGATAGGATAATCAGATGGAACAAAAGTTACATGGGGCTGCTTTGTTCTTGAACCCAAATAAATTCTTTGTCATTAAGGAGTCCAACAAAAGACAAGCTTCCCGTCTCCGTTCAATGTTCATTGATGTGCTATGGTAGATGGTGCCCGATGATGAGCAACAAACAACTATAAGTAGGGAAGCTGATGACTATGAGCTGTCGGAAGGTGAATGTTTATCGAAGCCAATGTCAATTAAAGAACGTTACGAAAAAAGCCCTTGTAAGTATAAATTTTATGGCAGCTTGTGTCTTCTTGTTCAATTCAATTACTACACTAATTACTGGTTATTTTGGCCTTCTCTTTAATGTTGGACTTGCTGATTTTTTAGTTCTTTGGTGGAATGCTTATGGTGGCCTTGCTTTTGACCTCCAAACTCTTGCAAAGCGAATCATTAGTGTATGTTGTACAACATCCGACTGCGAGCACAATTGGAGTATATTTGCTCATGTAAGTAGCCGTTAGTTGGCTAGTTTGACAGGCTAATTTCAGCAGCTTCTCACATATTTGTGTGCTTGCAGATCCACACCAAAGGGAGAAACCGTCTAGAGTATAAGAGATTGAATAAGCTATCATATGTCTCGTACAACCGGAAAAAGGAACCTAGGTTTCAGAATCTGCGTGAGCAAGGCTCTAAAGCAATGAAATCTAACGCACTTGTCCTAGAAGAATTTCAATGGGATAATGAATGGGTTGGTATCAATGCTGAAATGGTCCATGAAGATCAAGCTCAAGTCATGGATGGTGAAACACCACTACTTTGGCCTCAAGTTGATGAAGCCATGGGTGCGTTGACTTCTCTAGCAGGTCGCAACTATCCTAGGAGAGCTCGTGGTGATCCTGTCGAGCCTGTTGCACGACCCATAGGCCCTTATATCACCTACACCTGGAACCACGCAAGAACAAGGCTGGTTGTGCATGATGAAGAGTTGAGGGCTGAATTAGAAGCGGCAAAATATGACAAAGATATGGAGAGCAACGATGAAGACAATGGCGATTCACCAAATGATGAAGATACCGGTTTTCAGCTTGAAGACATGGATCTTGAGGCCATTCATGTTTTGGTTATCGTTGAAGTGTTGAACTGATTTACTTGCATTTGGTGGCTGCATGTAACTTAATGTTGGAACTGTTGTGTTTTAATTTCATCGTTGAACTTATTTATTTGCTACCCTATTTTGTGCTATGTTTGATATTTATTCATTGGGCTGGACTACTTGAGTGTTGAACTTCATTCTTATGCAAATCTGATTGGTTTTATTGTCTTGTAGGCTGCTGGTTCATGGAGAAGAGGAAGGCCCTGGACATTGTATGGTAATGCCCAGGTTTGTATTACATTGTATGGCCTATTTTATTGTACCTACTACCTACTGCTTAACTCATGTCGACTCGTCACCATGTCGACTCGTTGACCATGAGTCTAGACTAGCCACGACTAGTCTAGAGTCGCCCCCCTCGAGTGACCCGTCAACTCATCGACTCAAAATTTTTGATGACAACACGACCCAACCTATAACTGATTCTTCTCCCTTCCCTCTTTCCTTTTTCATTTGGATCCAACCAGCGAATACACATACGTCCTCGCACCCTATCGGACTGCATACCAATATACTCTCTCTGTAAAGAAATATAAGAGCAAAACTACTTCACGTACAACAGAATCCAGTATGATTTTTATTTGATGTGATAGTGCATGGTGAGGATGCTTCCTACATATGCAATCAACGTTGACTATTCTGCATCCTACAAAAATTCTACGAGATTTGTCATATGTGAAGCATCACTCATATTTTTTTGCGAAATAGCATCACTCATATCTGATGGGGGACTTATTTTTTTAGAAAAGGGGGATATACCCCTGGCCTCTACATCTGGGCGATGCATGCAACCATTTTATTAATTATTCACAAAGACCTTACAAAGTAATACATCAGTAAGCTTGAAACCACCATCTTGGCAACCGTTGTTGCTACTCCTATGCCCTAGATAAAGAGGTGCCAAATGTCCGAGCCGAATACCAAACAGACATCGCACCAAAGCCTAACATCTAAAGCCGGATGCCCCAGCCAAGCCATAATGCCAGGACTGGGTCACACACCGGTCCGGCGGACTCTCAGAGGCCGCCGCCGCTGTCTTCCACCGGTCCATCTCTAGAGCAGGTACTGATGTACCGACCTTGCTGATGTCTACTATGTAACTTTATTCTTGTAGACACGTGTTGGGCCTCCAAGCGCAGAGTTTTGTAGGACAGTAGCAGTTTTCCCTCAAGTGGATGACCTAAGGTTTATCAATCCGTGAGAGGTGTAGGATGAAGATGGTCTCTCTCAAACGACCCTGCAACCAAATACAAGAAATCTCTTGTGTCCCCAACACACCCAATACAATGGCAAATTGTATAGGTGCACTAGTTCGGCGAAGAGATGGTGATAAAAGTGCAATATGGATGGTAGAAATATAATTTTATAATCTGAATAAATAAAAACATAAAGGTAGCAAATAGTAAACGGGCACAAAAACGGTATTGCAATGCTTGAAAATGAGGCCTAGGGTCCATACTTTCGCTAGTGCAACCTCTCAACAATGCTAATATAATTGGATCATATAACCATCCCTCAAAGTGCGATAAAGAATCACTCCAAAGTTCCTATCTAGCGGAGAACATAAGAATAAATTGTTTGTAGGGTACAAAACCACCTCAAAGCTATTCTTTCCGATCAATCTATCCTAGAGTTCGTACTAAAATAACACCAAGCTATTCTTTCCGATCGATCTAACCAAGAGTTCGTACTATAATAACACCAAAGCAAATTCAGATTTGTAATTCTCAATCCAACACAAAGAACTTCAAAGAGTGCCCCAAGATTTCTACCGGAGAAACAAAGACAAGAACGTGCATCAACCCCTATGCATAGATTACCCCAATGTCACCTCGGGAATCCGCGAGTTGAGTGCCAAAACATAGATCAAGTGAATCAATACGATACCCCATTGTCACCATGAGTATTCAATTGCAAGACATATATCAAGTGTTCTCAAATCCATAAAGTATTCAATCCGATAACAACAAAATCTCAAAGGGAAAACTCAATTCATCACAAGATAGAGAGGGGAAAACACCATATGATCCGACTATATTAACAAAGCCCGCGATACATCAAGATCATTGATACGTCTCCAACGTATCTATAATTTTTTATTGTTCCATGCTATATTATATTCTGTTTTAGACATTAATGGGCTTTATTATACACTTTTATATTATTTTTGGGACTAACCTATTAACCGGAGGCCCAGCCCAGAATTGCTGTTTTTTGCCTATTTCAGAGTTTCGCAGAAAAACAATATCAGACGGAGTCCAAACGGAATGAAACCTTCGAGAACGTGATTTTCAAAACGAACATGATCCAGAGGACTTGGACCCTACGTCAAGACATCAACCAGGAAGGCACGAGGTAGGGGGGCACGCCTACCCCCCCAGGCGCACCCTCCACCCTCGTGGGCTCCACGTTGCTCCACCGATGTACTTCTTCCTCCTATATATACCTACGTACCCCCAAACTACCAGATACGGAGCCAAAAACCTAATTCCACTGCCGCAACCTTCTGTACCCGTGAGATCCCATCTTGGAGCCTTTTCCGGAGCTCCGCCGGAGGGGGCATCGATCACGGAGGGCCTCTACATCAACACCATAGCCTCTCCGATGATGTGTGAGTAGTTTACCTCAGACCTTCGGGTCCATAGTTATTAGCTAGATGGCTTCTTCTCTCTTTTTGGATCTCAATACAATGTTCTCCCCCTCTTTTGTGGAGATCTATTCGATGTAATCTTCTTTTGCGGTATGTTTGTTGAGACCGATGAATTGTGGGTTTATGATCAAGTTTATCTATGAACAATATTTGAATCTTCTCTGAATTCTTTTATGTATGATTGGTTATCTTTGCAAGTCTCTTCAAATTATCAGTTTGGTTTGGCCTACTAGATTGATCTTTCTTGCAATGTGAGAAGTGCTTAGCTTTGGGTTCAGTCTTGCAGTGTCCTTTCCCAGTGACAGTAGGGGCAGCAAGGCACGTATTGTATTGTTGCCATCGAGGATAACAAGATGGGGTCTATATCATATTGCATGAGTTTATCCCTCTACATCATGTCATCTTACTTAAAGCGTTACTCTATTCTTTTGAACTTAATACTCTAGATGCATGCTGGATAGCGGTCGATGTGTGGAGTAATAGTAGTAGATGCAGGCAGGAGTCGGTCTACTTGTCGCGGACGTGATGCCTATATACATGATCATACCTAGATATTCTCATAACTATGCTCAATTCTGTCAATTGCTCAACAGTAATTTGTTCACCCACCGTAATACTTATGCTCTCGAGAGAAGCCACTAGTGAAACCTATGGCCCCCGGGTCTATCTTCCATCATATTAATCTTCCAAAACTTAGCTAATTTTATTGCCTTTTATTTTACTTTGCATCTTTATCATAAAAATACCAAAACTATTATCTTATCAAATCTATCAGATCTCACTCTCGTAAGTGATCGTGAAGGGATTGACAACCCCTTTATTGCGTTGGTTGCGAGGATTTATTTGTTTGTGTAGGTGCGAGGTACTCGTGCGTGGCCTCCTACTGGATTGATACCTTGGTTCTCAAAAACTGAGTGAAATACTTACACTGCTTTACTGCATCACCCTTTCCTCTTCAAGGGAAAACCAACGCAGTGCTCAAGAGGTAGCAAGAAGGATTTCTGGCGCCGTTGTCGGGGAGTCTACGCAAAAGTCAACATACCAAGTACCCATCACAAACCCTTATCTCCCGCATTACATTATTTGCCATTTGCCTCTCGTTTTCCTCTCCCCCACTTCACCCTTGCCGTTTTATTTGCCCTCTCTTTTCCGTTCGCCTCGTTTTCGCCTGCTTCTTGTTTGCTCGTGTGTTGGATTGCTTGCTTGTCACGATGGCTCAAGATAATACTAAATTGTGTGACTTTACCAATACCAACAATAATGATTTTCTTAGCACTCCGATTGCTCCTCTTACCGATACTGAATCTTGTGAAATCAATACTGCTTTACTAAATCTTGTCATGAAAGATCAATTCACCGGCCTTCCTAGTGAAGATGCCGCTACCCATCTAAATAGCTTCGTTGATTTGTGTGATATGCAAAAGAAGAAATATGTGGATAATGATATTGTTAAATTGAAGCTATTTCCTTTTTCGCTTAGAGATCATGCTAAAGCTTGGTTTTCATCTTTGCCTAAAAATAGTATTGATTCTTGGAATAAGTGCAAAGATGCTTTTATCTCTAAGTATTTTCCTCCCGCTAAGATCATCTCTCTTAGAAACGATATTATGAATTTTAAGCAACTTGATCATGAACATGTTGCACAAGCTTGGGAGAGTATGAAATTAATGATACGTAATTGCCCTACACATGGTTTGAATTTGTGGATGATTATACAAAAATTTATGCCGGATTGACTTTTAGATTCGGCCGCGGGAGGCACTTTTATGAAAATCACTTTAGGAGAATCTACTAAACTCCTAGATAATATTATGGTTAATTATTCTCAATGGCACACTGAAAGATCTACTAATAAAAAGGTGCATGCGATAGAAGAAATTAATGTTTTGAATGGAAAGATGGATGAACTTATGAAATTATTTGCTACTAAAAGTGTTTCTTCTGATCCTAATGATATGCCTTTGTCTACTTTGATTGAGAATAATAATGAATCTATGGATGTGAATTTTGTTGGTAAGAATAATTTTGGTAACAACGCGTATAGAGGAAACTTTAATCCTAGGCCGTACCCTAGTAATTCCTCTAATAATTATGGTAATTCCTACAACAATTCTTATGGAAATTTTAATAGGATGCCTTTTGAATTTGAGACTAGTGTTAAAGAATTTATGAATTCGCAAAAGAATTTCAATGCTTTGCTTGAAGAAAAATTGCCTAAGATTGATGAATTGGCTAGGAACGTTGATAGAATTTCTCTTGATGTTGATTCCTTGAAACTTAGATCTATTCCACCTAAGCATGATATCAATGAGTCCCTCAAAGCCATGAGAATTTCCATTGATGAGTGCAAAGAAAGAACCGCTAGGATGCGTCCTAAGAAAGATTGCTTTGTGAAAGCGTGTTCTTCTAATTTCTATGAAAATAAAGATGAAGATCTAAAAGTTATTGATGTGTCCCCTATTAAATCTTTGTTTTGCAATATGAATCTTGATAATTATGGGACTGAATATGATCCACCTTTACCTAGAAGGCGTTCCAAAAATTCGGAGTTTTTAGATCTTGATGCAAAAATTGGTAAAAGTGGGATTGAAGAGATCAAAACTCTAGATATTAATGAACCCACTATTTTGGATTTCAAGGAATTAGTTATGATAATTGCTCTTTGATATATTGTATTTCCTTGTTGCAATCCGTGCTAAATTCCCCACATGCTTATAGTCAACATAAAGCTTTTACTAAACATATAGTTGATGCTTTGATGCAATCTTATGAAGAAAAACTTGAGTTGGAAGTTTCTATCCCTAGAAAACTTTATGATGAGTGGGAACCTACTATTATAATTAAAATTAAAGATCATGAATGCTATGCTTTGTGTGATTTGGGTGCTAGTGTTTCCACGATTCCAAAAACTTTGTGTGATTTGCTAGGTTTCCGTGATTTTGATGATTGCTCTCTAAACTTGCACCTTGCGGATTCCACCATTAAGAAACCTATGGGAAGAATTAATGATGTTCTTATTATTGCAGATAGGAATTATGTGCCCGTAGATTTTATTGTTCTTGATATAGATTGCAATCCTTCATGTCCTATTATTCTTGGTAGACCTTTCCTTAGAACGATTTGTGCAATTATTGATATGAAGGAAGGGAATATTAGATTCCAATTTCCGTTAAGGAAAGGCATGGAACACTTCCCTAGAAAGAAAATAAAATTACCTTATGAATCTATTATGAGAGCCACTTATGGATTTCCTATCAAAGATGGCAATAGCTAGATCTATCCTTGCTTTTATGCCTAGCTAGGGGCGTTAAACGATAGCGCTTGTTGGGAGGCAACCCAATTTTATTTTTAGTTTTTTGCTTTTTGCTTCTGTTTAGGAATAAATATTTGATCTAGCCTCTGGTTATATGTGTTTTTATGTTTTAATTAGTGTTTGCGCCAAGTTTAACCTATAGGATCTTCTTGGATGATAGTTATTTGATCTTGCTGAAAATTACAGAAACTTTCTGTTCACGAAAATAATTGTTACAAATCACCAGAATGCGATAAAATATTGATTCCAATTTCTTCTGATCAATAAACAAATTATCTAGGTCTTCCTATTTTGGCCGAATTTTTGGAGTTCCATAAGTTTGCGTTAGTTACAGATTACTACAGACTGTTCTATTTTTGACAGATTCTACTTTTGTGTGTTGTTTGCTTATTTTGATGAATCTATGGCTAGCAAAATAGTTTATAAAACATAGAGAAGTTGGAATACAGTAGGTTTAACACCAATATAAATAAAGAATGAGTTCATTACAGTACCTTGAAGTGGTGTTTTTTTTCTTTCGCTAACGGAGCTCACGAGATTTTCTGCTAAGTTTTGTGTTGTGAAGTTTTCAAGTTTTGGGTAAAAGATTTGATGGATTAAGGAACAAGGAGTGGCAAGAGCCTAAGCTTGGGGATGCCCATGGAACCCCAATATAATCTAAGGACACCAAAAAGGCAAAGCTTGGGGATGCCCCGGAAGGCATCCCCTCTTTCGTCTACTTCCATCGGTAACTTTACTTGGAGCTATATTTTTATTCACCACATGATATGTGTTTTGCTTGGAGCGTCTTGTATGATTTGAGTCTTTGCTTTTTAGTTTACCAAAATCATCTTTGCTGTACACACCTTTTGAGAGAGACACACATGATTCGGAATTTATTAGAATACTCTATGCGCTTCACTTATATCTTTTGAGCTATATAGTTTTTGCTCTAGTGCTTCACTTATATCTTTTAGAGCACGGCGGTGGTTTTGTTTTATGGAAACTATTATTCTCTCATGCTTCACTTATATTATTTTGAGAGTCTTAAACAGCATGGTAATTTGCTTAAATTGGGAAATTAACCCTAATATGTTAGGTATTCAAGACTAGTAAAAAACTTTCTTATGAGTGTGCTGAATGCTAAGAGAAGTTTGATGCTTGATGATTGTTTTGAGATATGGAGGTAGTGATATTAAAGTTGTGCTAGTTGAGTAGTTGTGAATTTGAGAAATACTTGTGTTGAAGTTTGCAAGTCCCGTAGCATGCACGTATGGTAAACGTTATGTAACAAATTTGAAACATGAGGTGTTCTTTGATTGTCCTCCTTATGAGTGGCGGTCGGGGACGAGCGATGGTATTTTCCTACCAATCTATCCCCCTAGGAGCATGCGCGTAGTGCTTGGTTTTTGATGACTTGTAGATTTTTTCAATAAGTATGTGAGTTCTTTATGACTAATGTTGAGTCCATGGATTATACGCACTCTTACCCTTCCATCATTGCTAGCCTCTTCGGTACCGTGCATTGCCCTTTCTCACATTGAGAGTTGGTGCAAACTTCGCCGGTGCATCCAAACCCCGTTACCGTGCATTGCCCTTTCTCACATTGAGAGTTGGTGCAAACTTCGCCGGTGCATCCAAACCCCGTGATATGATACGCTCTTTCACACATAAACCTCCTTATATCCTCCTCAAAACAGCCACCATACCTACCTATTATGGCATTTCCATAGCCATTCCGAGATATATTGCCATGCAACTTTCCACCGTTCCGTTTATCATGACATGTTCATCATTGTCATATTGCTTTGCATGATCATGTAGCTGACATCGTATTTGTGGCAAAGCCACCGTTCATAAATTTTTCATACATGTCACTCTTGATTCACTGCTAACCCGGTATACCGCCGGAGGCATTCATATAGAGTCATACTTTGTTCTAGTATCGAGTTGTAATCATTGAGTTGTAAATAAATAGAAGTGTGATGATCATCATTCATAGAGCATTGTCCCAATAAAAAAAGAGAAAGGCCAAAAAAAGAAGGCCCAAAAAAAGAGAGAATAAAAAGGGAGTCTCTTGTTACTATCTTTTTCCATACTTGTGCTTCAAAGTAGCACCATGATCTTCATGATAGAGAGTCTCTTGCTTTTTCACTTTCATATACTAGTGGGAATTTTTCATTATAGAACTTGGCTTGTATATTCCAACAATGGGCTTCCTCAAATGCCCTAGGTCTTCGTGAGCAAGCAAGCTGGATGCACACCAACTTAGTTTCTTTTGTTGAGCTTTCATGCATTTATAGCTCTAGTGCATCCGTTGCATGGCAATCCCTACTCCTTGCATTAACATCAATCGATGGGCATCTCCATAGCTCATTGATTAGCCGCGTTGATGTGAGACTTTCTCTTTTTTTTTTGTCTTCTCCACATAACCCCCATCATTATATTCTATTCCACCCATAGTGCTATATCCATGGCTCACGCTCATGTATTGCGTGAAGGTTGAAAAAGTTTGAGATTACTAAAGTATGAAACAATTGCTTGGCTTGTCATCGGGGTTGTGCATGATGAGAGCATTCTTGTGTGACGAAAATGGAGCATGACTAAACTATATGATTTTGTAGGGATGAACTTTCTTTGGCCATGTTATTTTGAGAGGACATAATTGCTTAGTTAGTATGCTTGAAGTATTATTACTTTTATGTCAATATTAAACTTTTATCTTGAATCTTTTGGATCTGAATATTCATACCACAATTAAGAGAATTACATTGAAATTATGCCAAGAAGCATTCCACATCAAAAAATTCCGTTTTTATCATTTACCTACTCGAGGACGAGCAGGAATTAAGCTTGGGGATGCTTGATACGTCTCCAACGTATCTATAATTTTTTATTGTTCCATGCTATATTATATTATGTTTTGGACATTAATGGGCTTTATTATACACTTCTATATTATTTTTGGGACTAACCTATTAACCGGAGGCCCAGCCTAGAATTGCTGTTTTTTTGCCTATTTCAGAGTTTTGCAGAAAAAGAATATCAAACGGAGTCCAAACGGAATGAAACCTTCGGGAACGTGATTTTCGGAACGAACGTGATCCAGAGGACTTGGACCCTACGTCAATACATCAACCAGGAAGGCACGAGGTAGGGGGCGCGCCTACCCCCCCAGGCGCGCCTTCCACCCTCGTGGGCCCCACGTTGCTCCACCGACGTACTTCTTCCTCCTATATATACCTACGTACCCCCAAATTACCAGATACGGAGCCAAAAACCTACTTCCACCGCCGCAACCTTCTGTACCCGTGAGATCCCATCTTGGGGCCTTTTCCAGAGCTCCGCCGGAGGGGGCATCGATCACGGAGGGCTTCTACATCAACACCATAGCCTCTCCGATGATGTGTGAGTAGTTTACCTCAGACCTTCGGGTCCATGGTTATTAGCTAGATGGCTTCTTCTCTCTTTTTGGATCTCAATACAATGTTCTCCCCCTCTCTTGTGGAGATCTATTCGATGTAATCTTCTTTTGCGGTGTGTTTGCTGAGACCGATGAATCGTGGGTTTATGATCAAGTTTATCTATGAACAATATTTGAATCTTCTCTGAATTCTTTTATGTATGATTGGTTATCTTTGCAAGTCTCTTCGAATTATCAGTTTGGTTTGGCCTACTAAATTGATCTTTCTTGCAATGGGAGAAGTGCTTAGCTTTGGGTTCAATCTTGCGGTGTCCTTTCCCAGTGACAGTAGGGGCAGCAAGGCACGTATCGTATTGTTGCCATCGAGGATAACAAGATGGGGTTTATATCATATTGCATGAGTTTATCCCTCTATATCATGTCATCTTACTTAAAGCGTTACTCTGTTCTTTTGAACTTAATACTCTAGATGCATGCTGGATAGCGGTCGATGTGTGGAGTAATAGTAGTAGATGCAGGCAGGAGTCGGTCTACTTGTCGCGGACGTGATGCCTATATACATGATCATACCTAGATATTCTCATAACTATGCTCAATTCTGTCAATTGCTCAACAGTAATTTGTTCACCCACCGTAATACTTATGCTCTCGAGAGAAGCCACTAGTGAAACCTATGGCCCCCGGGTCTATCTTCCATCATATTAATCTTCCAACACTTAGCTATTTTTATTGCCTTTTATTTTACTTTGCATCTTTATCATAAAAATACCAAAAATATTATCTTATCATATCTGTCAGATCTCACTCTCGTAAGTGACCGTGAAGGGATTGACAACCCCTTTATTGTGTTGGTTGCGAGGATTTATTTGTTTTTGTAGGTGCAAGGGACTCGTGCGTGGCCTCCTACTGGATTGACCTTGGTTCTCAAAAACTGAGGGAAATACTTACGCTGCTTTACTGCATCACCCTTTCCTCTTCAAGGGAAAACCAACGCAGTGCTCAAGAGGTAGCAATCATGACATCTCAAGAACACAAGAGAGAGAGAGAGATTAAACGCATAGCTACTGGTACAAACCCTCATCCCCGATGGTGGACTACTCCCTCCTCATCGTGGTGGCCGTCGGGATGATGAAGATGGCCACCAGAGATGATTCCCCCCTCTGGCAGGGTGCCAGAAAGGGTCTAGATTGGTTTTCAGTGGCTACAGAGCCTTGCGGTGGCGGAACTTCTGATCTAGGTTATCCCCTGATGGTTTCTCTATTTATAGGATTTTTTGGCGTTGGTTTCACGCTAAGATGGGCCTCGAGGTGAGCACAACACACCGGGGCAAGCCAGGCCCAACAGGCGCGCCCTGGTGGGTTCTGGTCTAGCACTGACCCCTACTGCCGTTCTGAGAAATGAGAATGACGCCATTGATTTGTCAAGTGACGAAGATCTTGGCGATGATGCTCTTGAGCAGTTAATAAAGAGCAAGCAAGAGGCGAAAATCTTCAACGATTTGCCCCTCTTTGATGTGGACATCTTGAATAACTTCATTGATGAGTGGTTTGAAAATCCGAGCCTCAACATCGATGATCTTCAGCTTCCAATTGGCATCAGTGTCTCCTTCCACGGAGCCATTGCAAATGAGCTGGCTCTGGCTCAAAAGATTGTTGAACTTAAGAACAAAATTGACTATGAGAAGGTTCAGTTCAAGAAGCACATGGCCAAGCTCAGCGTAGCTGATGTTTAAAACTTCAAGCAGATGTTGCATGACCTCAAGGAGCAGTTTCGACAGAAACGTGAAGCAGCAAAAGGATCAAGAGAACGTATGAAGCTCTCCGCTGCCAAATGTGTTCAAGCTCATAATGAAGCTGAGAAGCGCAAGGCACTTGGGCGTCCTGGCATCGACCCCAAGATGGCTGCTAAGAAGAAGCCTGCTGTGGCCCAAGCTGAAGCATCAAGGCAGGAAGCACCTCGCATTGTCTTCGGTGCCAGCATGACAGGCTCGAAGCCTAAGGTCCCCACAGTAGCTTCAGAACTCAAGAAAACAAGGGCAACTGAAGCCAAAGCCAGAAAGCGCAAGAGCAAAAATGCCTCTGATGATGCTCCACAGACCAAGAAGCAGAAGACGAAGTCTTCAAAGAAAGATCGGGCTGCTCCCACAGAGCCCCTTGTTGTCGAGCCCATCTCTGTTGCTCGTCCTGCATCTGCACACCAAGAGCGTCATTTAATAGTTCATGAGCCTGCTACCACAGAGGCTCCTGAAGCTGAAGAAGATCCAGCTGTTGACCACACCGCAGCTGAAGACATTGGTCCTCAAGACAATGTAGATGATGATGAAGTCCTTCCTCAGATTGAGCACCAAATGGTATCATCACCTGTTCTCACGAACTGCGAACTCATCAGCATTGGTCATCCTTTGACGCCAATTTCTCAGGCTGATTCATGGGCTGATCACCCTCAAGACTCCCCCCGTCAAGAAGAATCACCAAGTACTCCCCCACCTCAAGTCACCACTCCGGTGCTTGATGATGACGACTATGTGGTCCAGCCAAATCCCTCTACAAAAGCGTCACCCGCATTTCGTAGGCTTCGCAAAGGACCAAGGCCACAAGTCACTCTTTCGAGTGTTCCAGAAGGAGAAGAGCAACACAACTCAGTGGCAAGTCAAGTGTTTCCTGAAGCCACTCCAACTGTGAACATCTCTGCGTCTGAAGCCAGAGGTGCTGAAGACATTCCAGCTGCATCAGCCGATGATCAACAAGAACCACGACAAGAAGAAGAGCAAGTTGCCACACCCCCTACCAACCAAGAATCTGTTCTCGAGCAGAACGAGTCTGTGCCCGACCCTCCAGCTACTCAAGTGGAGGTTGATAATACTGAGGCGGCCACCAACAACACTACTGAAGCCAATGACGTTGCCATGGCTGAAGCTAATGTGGTGCCTGACGTGCATATGGTGCCTGAAGCTTCTAATGCACCTGAAGTCAATATTGCACCTGAAGCCATTGTACTACTTGTAGCCCATGTCAATGTCGATGCTCCTGTACCACCCCCAAGGCCTCACACTACTGAGCTGGCATTTGATCGCGGCCAACCTGTCATCGTTTGTTGGCCTATTCTGGTTCCTCCTCCTGCTCCCGGACCTCAATTTGACTATCATGTGGAGCACAGGCCTCAGGTCCAGAAGCCAAAGCCCAGGCTGCCTAGGTTTCCAGGTACAACAACTTCACCAGGATCGTTTAATGTGAATGGCTTCATTGCACACAACACCTTCTTTGATAGCAACAAGAACCCATACTCGAAGCCAAGAATTTCATCTGATCGGTTCTGGAGCTATCAGCAACGCAGTTACTATTCTTGTGTTCTTTACGATCAAGGGCGCATCTTTCCCCATATGCGTCTAGACTGCGAAGCTATTGTTGGCCTGCCCTGCTTGGAAGAAGCACTCGACTGCTTCAGAGATGCTGGCCTTCTCCAATTTGTGACTGATAAAGAGCACTGGACCGAAGAGCTTCTGCTACAATTCTATGCCACCCTCCACATTCGCGGCTACAACAGGGATCCGAAGACATGGATCCTTGAGTGGATGACAAGCAATGTACACCACGAAGCCAAAGCTCTTGATATTATTGAGCTCACTGCCTTGCCCACTCCAGGTGAACTCTATGAACATGGTTGTCAGCTTCACCGCAATGCTTTGGAGAGCATCTTCCAGAAGCCTGAGCCAAACATGAGCCAAATGCTGAGCATGATGATGCCACTGCCACGCGACGCTGAATATCCAAGGGAATACTTTGTTGAAGACCTAGAGTATCTGCCCTGCACTATTTATCATATTACCAGGCGAACTCTATGGCCTGTCAAAGGACATTCTCCTGCAGCGAAGCTTGAAGGAGCAATGAAGACATTGGGTTTCTATATCTTCAATGGCATCAGCTTCAATGCTCAAGACTTCTTCATCAGGCAATTGGCTGCATCTGGCTCTGATTTATTTGGTCTAAAATTTTATGCTCCATGGTAACGCGCCTCATCAAGCTTCACTCTGCTGTCAATTATCAGTCCTCTGCGCGCAACCACATTATCTTCTTACCAGAGGTTGATATGTCTGTCGAAGCCATATACCCAGAGCCTGCCAAGGAGCCAATTTATCTTCACAATGTGGATCGTCAAAGTTTCACTCAACCCATTGAAGGAGTTCTTGCTGCAACTCGTGTTTATCCTTTGGCTGGACATACACGTGCACCTCATCGTGCCTACACTGAAGCCACTGAGAGCACCATTTCTCAAAGGCCTTGAAAGCGATCTCGTGTTCTCAATGACCGAGAGATTCTTGTTGCTCTGCATTAGAAACAGGATAAGCATCATGACTGGCTGAAGCGTCAGATGCAAAGCCTCTTGGTGTATGTTAATCGCATTCGCAACCTTGCCACCAAGAATGCATTTGTCACTCATGAAACAAGTCGGCGGTCGTGGAAGAGTCTGACATTGATGAGCTCTGAAGTTGATCTTCAACAAGATGGCTTCACAGAAAGATTCAAATTTGATTCCACTCCTCCCAGGAATGCTATCTTGCGTCGGACTCCCTCACTCGAAGATTCTGAGTAATCCTCCTCAGCGGCAACTGTTAATGCAAGAGTCATCTATGATGAAGATGATGCTACTTCGCCAACTACAACGTCGCCACGTATCGACACTGCACCAAGTACCTCTGCACCACCAGACACCAACGTCGACCCTGCACCTTCTCCTACTCCTCATGGGAACGAGTAGAGGCTCTATGTCTTCAAACCTGTTTGGTCCTTACTGACAAAAGGGGTAGAAGCATATGAGTTGCTAGTCTTCAAGCGGGTCCATATGGGTGGTTGCTATGCTTTTGCCAAGTGCCTACAACTCTGGCTTTTGATACATTTGGTTCTTTGAGTTGTAACACTTAAACTTGATGGTCGTCTGCTACTTTTTCTGCTATTCTGTGATGCGACGATAAATTCCGCATATGCGATGATAAATCCCGCACGAAGTCATTTCGCAGACGTCTATTTTTCATTATGCATGTCATTATCTTTGTTATATCCTTTTCATGCATGATGAATTGTCTTAATAAGTTGAAGAGGATCTCCACAAGTACAACCTGCCATGTGCATTTGCATACCAAAGCAAAAATCTTATATGCACATCTTCAGGGGGAGCCTTTTGCTACTTACGAAGACAATACCTCAATCCTTTACAATTTCACATACTTTTATCCCCGTTGAAAACTTCAACCAGTTTGTCATCAATCACCAAAAAGGGGTAGATTGTAAGTGCATCTAGTGCCATCCCTAGTTGGTTTGGGAGTATTGACGACAAACCTGGTTGAGGGACTAATGTGTTTGTGAGAATTGCAGGATAACACAGGTAGTAGTCCCTCATTGATTCGGTTTACCTACCGCATATGACCCCTAAAAATGTGTGAAGACATTGAAGACAATGGTGGTATGTGAAGATATTCACAACAAAGATTATGACTCGAGAAGACATTCACGTGAAGACTACGGAGTGCGAAGACATAGCGGTTTCGTAGTTTCTTTTTCTTCTTTGTTGAGTCATAGGAACCATCGTACTGTTAAGTGGGGTCCAAGTGAACAAAGTCAGAGTGACTGAAGTGATGCTCAACCAAATCCTATGTCTTCGAGCGAAGACAATGAGAGCAAATCTTATCCAGAGTCGGATAAGTCAGCTTTACTTGGAGCCCAAGTTATGCTGCCGCGTGTGTTTGAAATCTAACTGTTGGAACACGTGTTAGTTCCTTAGTGACCAGGGTCATTTCAGACAAATCAGGTCGGGTTGCCTAGTGGCTATAAATAGCCCACCCCCTACACCATAAATTGGTGGCTGCTCAGAGTTAGTGCATGGCTTTTGTCGTTTGAGAGCAACCCACCTCCGAAGCATTTGAGAGAGAGATCCTTGCGAGGACAAAGCCCAAAACACACAGAGCCCAAAGAGTGTTTGGCATCACTGAAGACTTTCTGTCTATGTGACCTGAAGACTTGCTACACTTGAGGACTGTGAATCCTCCAGCCGGTTAGGCGTCGCGTTCTGAGCATCCAAGAGTCATTGTGGATTGCCGGTGAACAAAGTCTGTGAAGGTTTGGAAGTCTACCTTGAAGACTAACCAGAGTGATTGGGCGAGGAGTAAGTGTCCTTAGCTCAAGGGGAATAAGGTGAAGACGCGGTCTTCTGAGTTAAATCTCAGCCTCCCTAACCAGACGTACAGTTGTCACAGTAACTAGAACTGGTCCAACAAATCACTGTCCTCACCAAGCAACTGGTTCTATCTTATCCCTCTCTTTACTTATAGTTTGTCTTCGTGAAGTCGTTGCCTGCTTGAATTATCTTTTTGACTTCACTGTGTGACGACTATTGTTGTTTGGCTTCATACTATCTTCCATTCTGATCCATACTGCCTAGCTGCCATTAGTCTTCGTGATTCACTTCATTGTATACTTGACTATGGCTTGCCTAGTGTAGTCTACCTTCCGCTGCATGTCAACAGGTTCATTTCTATTGTTTGTCTTCGAAACTCCCATGTTTTGAAGACTTTCATAAAAATCGCCTATTCACCCCCCTCTAGTCGATAACTAGCACTTCCACATACCAACAAGCAACCATGTCTTTCAAAATATCAATGCTAAAATAAGTTATCCCTGGCCCATCATGCTCAATCATTGATCCATTCATGACACACACTCGCATATTAGCTACACCCAATGCTCAAGTACGATCATAGTGCCTCCTAGTTGGTGCTTTATAAGAGAAGATGGAGACTCAAAATAAAAATAAAAATTGCATAAAGTAAAAATAAGGCCCTTCGCAGAGGGAAGTAAGGATTTGTAGAGGTGCCAGAGCTCAAAGCGATAATTAAGAGATAAAAAACATTTTGAGAGGCATACTTTTCCCACCAACGAAAACGACTTAGAGCTCCCAACACTTTCCATGCTAGATATATCATAGGCGGTTCCCAAATAGAAAATAAAGTTTATTCCTTTTTCCACCACACTTTCACTTTCCATGGCTAACCGTATCCACGGGTGCCCTCCATACCAACACTTTCCAAGGAATTTATTATTTTACAACATAAAGTAAATTCATTTTTCATTTTGGGACTGGGCATCCCTAATACCTTTGCCTTACTCTCATGCAATGACAAGTGAATAAACACTCGTCGTGAGAATAACACATCTACATGGAAAATATTGGCCACCCCTCACCGCCTCGCGAGCGGTACAAGCACACAAAAGAGAAATTTATTTTGAAAATTAGAGATGGCACATATAAATTTGCTTAGAACGGCAAAAGAATACCACATATAGGTAGGTATGGTGGACTCATGTGGCAAAACTGGTTTAAAGGATTTTGGATGCACAAGTAGTGATCATACTTAGTGCAAAATGAAGGCTAGCAAAGGATTGAGAAGGGACCAACCAAGAAACGAATAATCTCATAAGCGAGCATTGAGCATAATTAACACCGAATAATGCACCACAAGTAGGATGTAATTTCATTGCACAACTATTGACTTTCATGCTTGCATAGGGAACCACAAACCTTAACACCAATGTTCTTTCTAAAGCATAATTACTCATCAACATGACTCACATATCACATCATCATATCTCAAAAGTATTACGAGGAATCAAGTTTATTTTGTCCAATGATCTTCATGAAAGTTTTTATTGTATCCTTCTTGGATATCTATCACTTTGGGACTAATTTTCATGTGTTGCTTTTGATAAGCTCAAACAAATATAAGTGAAGATCATGAGCATAATATTTCTTTCTCTCAAATTAATTTAAGTGAAGCAAGAGAGAATTTCTTCAAAAATACTAAAGCACACTGTGCTCATATAAGTGAAGCACTAGAGAAACTCCATAGAAAAGAGATTCATTGACGGGATGTGAGTGCCGCTTACCTAGCCTCCCTGGCAACTATTTGAGGACTCTATTTTATTTAAAAACTTTAAGATCTAAGTATTTTATTAAAACAGAAAGAAAAATGAAAATAAAATGACATTTCAAGAATAGCACACATCATGTGAAGAAGCAAAAACTTAGGCTCAACCGATACTAACTGAAAGTGCTAGTTATCGACTAGAGGGGGGGGTGAATAGGCGATTTTTATGGAAGTCTTCAAAACATGGAAGTTTTGAAGACAAACAATAGAAATGAACCTATTAACATGCAGCGGAAGGTAAACTACACTAGGCAAGCCATAGTCAAGTATTCAATGAAGTGAAAGCACGAAGACTATTAGCAGCTAGGCAGTAGGATCAGGATGGAAGATAGTATGAAGCCGATCAGAAGAAGTAGTCACACAATGAAGTCAAACAGATAGTGCAAGCAGGCAATGACTTCACGAAGACAAACTGTAAGTAAAGAGAGGGAGAAGATATAACCAGTCTCTTGGTGAGGACAAGGATTTGTTGGACCAGTTCCAGTTGCTGTGACAACTGTACGTCTGGTTAGGGAGGCTGAGATTCAACTCAGAAGACCACGTCTTCACCTTATTCCCCTTGAGCTAAGGACACCCAGTCCTCGCCCAATCACTCTGGTAAGTCTTCAAGGTAGACTTCCGAACCTTCACAGACTTCGTTCACCGGCGATCCACAATGACTCTTGGATGCTCAGAACGCGACGCCTAACCGGCTGGAGGATTCACAGTCCTCAAGTGTAACAAGTCTTCAGGTCACGCAGACAGAAAGACTTCAGTGATGCCTAACACTCTTTGGCTCTGGGTGTTTTGGGCTTTGTCCTCGCAAGGATTTCTCTCTCTCAAAAGCTTCGAGGTGGGTTGCTCTCAAACGACAAAAGCCGTGCACTAACTCTGAGCAGCCACCAATTTATGGTGTAGGGGGTGGGCTATTTATAGCCACTAGGCAACCCGACCTGATTTGTCCGAAATGACCCTGGGTCACTAAGGAACTGACACGTGTTCCAACGGTCAGATTTCAAACACACGCGGCAGCTTGACTTGGGCTACAAGTAAAGCTGACTCATCCAGCTCTGGATAAGATTTGCTCTCATTGTCTTCGCTCGAAGACATAGGATTTGGTTGAGCATCACTTCAGTCACTCTGACTTTGTTCACTTGGACCCCACTTAACAGTACAGTGGTTCCTATGACTCAACAAAGAAGAAAAGGAAACTACGAAACAACTATGTCTTCGCACTTCATAATCTTCACGTGAATGTCTTCTCGAGTCATAAGCTTCGATGTGATTGTCTTCACATACCACCATTGTCTTCAATGTCTTCATACATTTTTAGGGGTCATCTCCGGTAGGTAAACCGAATTAATGAGGGACTACTACCTGTGTTATCCTGCAATTCTCACAAACACATTAGTCCCTCAACCAGGTTTGTCGTCAATACTCCAAAACCAACTAGGGGTGGCACTAGATGCACTTACAATCTCCCCCTTTTTGGTGATTGATGACAAACTGGTTGAAGTTTTCAACGGGGATAAAAGTATGTGAAATTGTAAAGAATTAAGACATTGTCTTCGTAAGTAGTGAAAGGCTCCCCCTGAAGATGTGCATATAAGTATTTTGCTTTTGGAATGCAAATGCACATGGTAGGTTGTACTTGTGGAGATCCTCTACAACTTATGAAGACAATTCATCATGCATGAAAAGATATAACGAAGATAATGACATGCATAATGAAAAATGGACGTCTGCAATATGACTTCGTGCGGGATTTATCATCGCACATGCGGAATTTATCGTCGCATCACAGAATAGCAGAAAAAGTAGCAGACGACCATCAAGTTTAAGTGTTACAACTCAAAGAACCAGAAGTATCAAAAGCGAGAGTTGTAAGCACTTGGCAAAAGTATAGCAACCACCCATATGGACCCGCTTGAAGACTATCAACTCATACGCTTCTCCCCCTTTTGTCAGTAAGGACCAAAAAGGTTTGAATACATAGAGCCTCTACTCATTCCCATGAGGAGTAGGTGAAGTAGTAGGGTCGTCGTTGAGGTTCGGTGGTGCAGAAGAACTTGGTGCAGTGTCGATACGTGTCGAAGTTGGAGTTGGTGATGTAGCATCATCTTCATCATCAATGACTCTAGCATTAACAGTTGAAGCTGAGGAAGAATAGTCAGAGTCTTCAAGTGAGGGAGTCCTACGCAAGACAACATTCCTGGGAGGAGTGGAGTCAAATTTGAATCTCTCTGTGAAGCCATCGTCTTGAAGATCAGCTTCAACACTGAGCAATGTCAGACTGTTCCATGACCTCCGACAGGTTTCATGAGTGACAAAAGCATTCTTGGTGGCAAGGTTGCGAATGTGATTGACATCCACCAAGAGGCTTTGCATCTGATGCTTCAGCCAGTCGTGATGCTTATCTTGCTTTTGATGCAAGGCAACGAGAAGCTCTCGGTCATTGAGAACACGAGAATCCTTTCGAGACCTTTGAGCAATTGTGCTTTCAGTGGCTTCAGTATGGGCACAATGAGGTGCACGCGTATTGCCAGCCAAAGGATAAACATGAGTGGCAGCCAGAACTCCTTCAATGGGCTAAGTGAAGCTTTGGTGATTGGCGTTTTGAAGATAAACTGGCTCCTTGGCAGGCTCTGGGTAGATGGCTTCGACAGACATATCAACCTCTGGCAAGAATATCAGATGGTTGCACGCAGATGGTTGATAGTTGACAGCAGAGTGAAGCTTGATAAGGCGCATGACCCATGGAGCGTAGAACTTCAGACCAAAGAGATCAGAGCCAGATGCAGCCAATTGCCTGATGAAGAAGTCTTGAGCATTGAAGCTGATGCCATTGAAGATATAGAAAACCAATGTCTTCATTGCTCCTTCAAGCTTCGCGGCAGGAGAATGTCCCTTGACAGGCCATAGACTTCGCTTGATAATATGATAAATAGTGCGGGGCAGATACTCTAGGTCTTCAACAAAGAATTCCCTTGGATATTCAGCGTCACGTGGGAGTGGCTCCATCATGCTCATCATTTGGCTCATGTTGGGCTCATGCTTCTGGAAGATGCTCTCCAAGGCATTGCGGTGAAGCTGACAACCAGGCTCGAAGAGTTCACCTGGAGTGGGCAGGCCAGTGAGCTCAATTATATCCAGAGCTTTGGCTTCATGGTGTACATTGCATGTCATCCACTCAAGGATCCAAGTCTCCGGATCCCTGTTGTAGCCGCGAATGTGGAGGGTAGCATAGAATTGTAGCAGAAGCTCTTCATTCCAGTGCTCTTTATCAATCACAAATTGCAGCAGACCAGCATCTCGGAAACAATCAAGGGCTTCTTCTAGGCAGGGCAGGCCAGCAATAGCTTGGCAGTCTAGACGCATAAGGGGAAAGATGCGCCCTTGATCATAAAGAACACAAGAGTAATAGCTGCATTGCTGATAGCTCCAGAACCGATCAGATGAAATTATTGGCCTTGAGTATGGGTTCTTGTCGCTGTGAAAGAAGGTGTTGTGTGCAATGAAGCCATTCACATTGAAAGATCCTGGTGAAGATGCAGTACCGGGAAACCTTGGCAGCCTCGGTTTTGGCTTCTGGACCTAAGGCATGTGCTCCACATGATAGTCAAATTGAGGTCCGGGAGCAGGAGGAGGAACCAGAATGGGCCAGCGAACCATGACAGGTTGGTCGCGATCAAATGCCAGCTCGATAGTGTGTGGCCTTGGAGGCGGTACAGGAGCATCGACATTGACGTGAGCTGCAAGTGGTATAATGGCTTCAGGTGCAATATTGACTTCAGGTGCAATATTGACTTCAGGTGCATTAGAAGCTTCAGGCTCATTAACTTCAGGCGCCACATTGACTTCAGGCGCCACATTTGTTTCAGCCATGACAACGTCATTGGCTTCAGTATTGGTGTTGGTGGCCGCCTCAATGTTATCAACCTCCACTTGAGTAGCTGGAGGGTCGGACACGTTCTCCTCGAGAACAACTTCTTAGTTGGACGGGGGTGTCGCAACACGTTCTTCTTCTTGACAGGGTTCCTCTTGTTCATCGGCTGATGTAGCCGGAATGTCTTCAGTAGCTTTGGCTTTAGACTCTGAGATGTTCACAGTTGGAGTGGCTTCAGGAAACACTTGGCGTGATACTGAGTGGTGGTGCTCTTCTCCTTCTGGAACACTCGAAAGAGTGACTTGGGGCCTTGGTCCTTTGCGAAGCCTGTGAAATACGGGCGACGCTTGTGGAGAGGGAGGTGGCTAGGCCTCAAAGTCGTCATCATCAAGCACCGGAGTGGTGACTTGAGTCGGGGGAGTACTTGGTGATTCTTCTTCACAGGGGGAGTCTTGAGGGTGATTAGCCCATGAATCATCCTGAGCAATTGGCATCAAAGGACGACCAATGCTGATGAGTTTGCTGTTTGTTAGAACAGGCGATGATACCATTTCGTGCTCGATCTGAGGAAGGACTTCATCATCATCTACATTGTCTTGGGGACCAATGTCTTCAGCTGCGGTGTGGTCAACAGCTGGATCTTTTTGAACTTCAGGAGCCTCTGTGGTAGCAGGCTCGTGAACAATCAAACGACGCTCTTGATGTGTGGATGCAGGACAAGCAATAGAGATTGGCTCGACGACAAGGGGCTCTGTGGGGGCAGACAAATCTTTCTTCTTTGTCTTTCTTTTCTTGGTTGGTGGAGCATCGTCAGTGGTGTTCTTGGACTTGCGCTTTCTGGCTTCGGCTTCAGCTATCCTTGTTTTCTTGAACTCTGAAGCAGTTGTGAGGACCTTAGGCTTCGAGCCTGTCATGCTGGCTGGGAAGACAATGCGAGGTTCTTCCCGCCTGGATGCTTCAGTTGGGGCCATAGCAGGCTTCATCTTCTTGGCAGCCATCTTGGGGTCGATGCCAGGACGCCCAAGTGCCTTGCGCTTCTCGGCTTCATTGTAAGCTTGAACACATTTGGTAGCGAGGAGTTTCATGCGGTCTCGTGAACCTTTAGCTTCGTCACGTTTCTTGTGAAACGCCTCCTTGAGCTCATGCATCATTTGCTTGAAGTTTTGGACATCAGTCACACTGAGCTTGGCCATATGCTTCTTGAACTAGGCTTTTTCATAGTCAATTTTGTTCTTCAGTTCAACAATTCTCTGAGCTAGAGCCAGCTCAGGAGCAATGGCTCCGTGGAAGGAGACGCTGAGGCCAATTGGGAGCTGAAGATCATCAAAACTGAGGTTTGGGTTGTCAAACCACTCATCAATGAACTTGTTCCGGATGTCCACATCGAAAAGGGGAAGATCGTTGAAGATTTCCGCCTCTTTCTTGCTCTTTGTCAGCAGCTCGAGAGCATCGTCGCCAAGATCATCATCACTTTACAGATCAATGGCTTCGTTCTCATTCCTCAGAACGGCAGTTGGGGTCAGTGCTTGACCAGTAATCTGTATGGGCTTCTTCTTCTTCTCAGACTTGGAGATGCGGGAGAGATCTTCAGAGTGCACACTTGGTGCAGGAGGAGCAATGGCCAGAGGCTTAGCACGCGAAGCTTTTGGTGCAGTGGAGGGTTTTGAAGCCTTGGGTTTCTTTTGCTTTTGAGGCTTCGGGGGAGCAGGTGCTTCATCAGAATCAGCTTCATCTCCAGACTGATCCACTGTGGCTCACTGAGCGGCGATGTAGGAGAGGAGACCATCAAAGTTGTTGAAGGGGCTGATGACATTGGGATTGGCATCACGTGTGCCATCAGCCCGCGGAGTAGAAGGACCTGGGTTGAAGTCTACTCCCAGCGATTTCTTGTTCTCTTTGGCCGATGCCTTTGCAGTCTGAAAGTTGCACTTGAAAAGATTATCGTCATGACACCATAGCAATGATGATGGGTCGGCATCTGCAGGCTGTGGTCCACGGACCATACAGGGGTAGAAACCCTGAGCAACAGCTTCAACTCTGTTCTTGGGTTGAAGATTTCGGAAGAGAATATCACCCCAAGGACACTTGATGGCATTCTTCTCAGCATACTCCTGGGTCACGAACCTGTATTTGAACCATTGCTCGGCCCAATATCTTCGAATCCACTGGATTCGAGTTTTACGCTGATTGTAATCCTCTTCTGGATCAGTCTTGTACAACTCATAGAGATCTGGTGGCAAATCCCTTGATGTGCCCCCACGGTGTTGCCTGCCTCCCTTCCTTGCTGACTTTTCTGTGGCCATGAAGTTCGGACTGAATGGCTTCAAAGCTGTAAAGTCTTCCGTCTGCTGGTCTAACAAGAACTAGGTTCGGGAGAATTGATGTGATGCTGTAAGAACTCTGCAAATGAATGCAGACTATGAGAACCAAGGGATTCAACCACGGACATGTACATGTGCTAGCATTAGAGATGCGAGGGAAGGGGAAGAGGTCATATGCATTCTCTGAAGATTTTGAAGATAAATCAGTTTTGAAGACATTGACCTTAGCGCGAAGACATTCATTTATATGTTGGGAGTTGGTTCCAGATTTGTACGAATCCAAGAATAGGTACAAGTGAGGAATCTAACTATGTGTGAAGCATAAGTGAATATACTAGGCATATTATGAGATGCAGAACAGGATAGATCCAAATTTGTGGCCTCAGAAACCACTTTTGGTGAAGAAAGATGAATCTATTGGATCAAAAAGGCAGTAAAAAAGTGAGTTTTAATTACCACACGAAGAACTGCTAGACGGAGTAGAGAGGAGGCCGAGCAGTTCGATCTTCCGTGCCCTAACTTGGCGACGGAGGACACCTACGGCGGCGGCGGAGAAGACGAGGTCCGCGGCTGGCGTGAGGACGGCGTCGGTGAGGTCGCGGCAGCTAAGCGCTTCGTCGCCGGCGTCGTCGAGAGCTAGCGGTGGCGCTAGGGTTTGTCGAGGTGGAGAGGTGGAAGAAAGATTTTGACTACGATGTGATGTGCATTTATAGGGAGAGGGACAGCACAGCGCAATTACGCAGGTGCCCCTAGAGGTTCACATCTGAGGGACATGTGGCGAACATGCAACACATTGGAAGTTGTTCCATGTTCCCACGCATGCCTGGACTGTCGGGTGGTCGTTCCGGCTTCTCCGGGTTTCAGGCAATAAGGATTGAGCATTTAAAACAGATTCAATGTTTGTCTCTGTATCTTCTGCTGACAAGGACGCAGAGAAGACATTCGACGGTTTCAATAGAATGCATATGATTTGGATAGATAGAATTTGAGGTAGAAGCATAGAAGAGGTTAGGGTCCGATCACATTCACTTAGTTCAAAAGATTCAAACAAGAAGACATAGCTATAAGTGAATGCTGTAGAGGACAGAACACAAATATGTGTATATATATATATATATATATATATATATATATATATATCTGAGTAAGACCAAATCAACATTGTGAAGATAATCATGAAGATAAATCAATGTTGAAGATAAATCAAATGCGAAGACCTAGCAAATGTAACGCCAAGAGAAAACACTCCAAATAAGAATTTGGTGGTGGCGTTACCCACCGTATAGGAAGTATTAGACCCAGACACGGCGCACAATTATCGTGGCGCTCCGAAGTCAAATTCCGCATTAATGTATTCACACTCAGAGTGTAAGTCTTCATTGATTGAAGATATACATTACTTCGTGTGTTGCACATCTAAGTCATCAACATGCATAAGTGTTAGGATGTGTGCCTAATCACAGGACATTCGAGGATTCCAAGATATTTAGCTCACACCGCAACTTGCAAAACCTTTTCTCATCCAAGGGCTTTGTGAAGATATCTGCCAATTGCTCTTCAGTGTTGACGTGAATGATATCAATATCTTCCTTCATGACATGATCTCTGAGAAAGTGATGACAAATTTCAATGTGCTTTGTCTTCGAGTGCTGAACTGGGTTGTTGGCAATCTTGATGGCGCTTTCATTGTCGCAGTAGAGTGGTACTTGTTTCAGATGGATGCCATAGTCCTTAAGAGTTTGCTTCATCCATAGAAGCTGAGCACAGCAAGATCCAGCAGCAATGTATTCAGATTCAGCAGTGGAGAGAGATACACAGTTCTGCTTCTTTGAAGACCAACAGACAAGTGATCGTCCCAGAAAGTGACATGTGCCTGATGTAGACTTGCGATCCACCTTGTCACCAGCATAATCAGCATCCGAGAATTCAACTAGATCAAACTCTGAGCCCTTTGGATACCATAATCCTAGCGTTGGGGTGTAAGCCAAATATCGAAGAATTCGCTTCACAGCTAAGTGATGCGATTCCTTTGGTGCCGCTTGGAATCGGGCACACATGCAAACACTAAGCATTATATCTGGCCTAGATGCACATAAATAAAGTAAAGAACCAATCATGGAGCGGTATACCTTTTGATCGAACTCTTTACCATTGGCGTCAGGACCCAGATGACTTTTGGTTGGCATTGGCATCGTGTAACCTTTGCAGTCTTGCATTCCAAATTTCTTCAGGCAGTCTTTGAGGTATTTCTCTTGAGATATGAAGATGTCGTTGCTCAGTTGACGAATTTGAAGACCAAGGAAGAACTTCAATTCACCCATCATGGATATCTGATATTGCTCTTGCATCATGTGTCCAAACTCATCACTGTATTTCTGGTTAGTGCAGCCGAAGATAATGTCATCCACATATATTTGGCACAAAAATAGTTCACCATCATATGTCTTCGTGAAGAGTGTGGGATCCAGGGAACCAGGTTTGAAGCCTTTGCTCTTCAGGAAGTCTTTGAGTGTGTCATACCAAGCGCGAGGGGCTTGTTTGAGGCCATACAATGCCTTGTTAAGCTTGTATACCATATCAGGATGTTTTGGATCTTCAAAGCCAGGTGGTTGTGCAACATACACTTCTTCTTCAATCTTGCCATTGAGAAAAGCACTTTTCACATCCATTTGATACAGAAGGATGTTGTGATGATTTGCGTAGGCTAGCAGTATGCGAATGGCTTCAAGCCTAGCCACAGGAGCAAACGTTTCATCAAAGTCAATCCCTTCAACTTGAGTGTATCCTTGAGCAACAAGACGAGCCTTGTTTCTGACAACTTGACCATGCTCATCTTGCTTGTTGCGATATATCCATTTGGTGCCTATTATGTTGTGCTTGCGAGGGTCAGGACGCTTGACTAGTTCCCACACATTGTTCGGCTTGAACTGTTGAAGCTCTTCTTGCATAGCTTGAATCCATTCAGGTTCCATGAAGGCTTCAGCAACTTTCTTGGGTTCTGATATTGAGACGAATGCAAAGTGCCCACAGAAATTTGCTAGCTGTGTTGCTCTTGAACGAGTGAGTGGACCTGGTGCATTGATGCTATCAATTATCTTCTCAATCTGTACTTCATTTGCAACACGAGGATGAACTGGACGAAGATTTTGCTCTTGCCGATCATTGTCATCATTTGGAGGATTGTCTTCAAGCTGAGCATTGGCTTCAAGTTGATTAGGTGCAGAAATGATGAGTTCCTCTTCAGCCTGTGCCTCAGAAGGTATGATCTCTCCAGTTCCCATGAGCTTGATGGATTCACTAGGTGGATCTTCATCTAGCACATTTGGCAGGTGCTCTCTTTGCGAGCCGTTAGTCTCATCGAACCGCACATCTACAGTTTCAACCACTTTATAGTGAAAGAGGTTGAAGACTCTGTAGGAGTGCAAATCCTTTCCGTAACCAAGCATAAAACCTTAATGTGCTTTCGGTGCAAATTTAGAAGTGTGATGTGGATCCTTGATCCAGCACCTAGCACCAAATACTCTGAAGTAACTGACATTTGGCTTCTTACCAGTCAGGAGTTCATAGGATGTCTTCTTCAGAAGCTTGTGAAGATAAACACGGTTGATGACATGGCATGCAGTATCAATGGCTTCGGGCCAGAACTTTCTTGGAGTCTTGTATTCATCAAGCATCGTCCGAGCCATCTCAATGAGGGTTCGGTTCTTGCGCTCCACGATGCCATTCTGCTGAGGAGTGTACGGAGCGGAGAACTCATGAGTGATGCCCAATGTATCCAGGTAAAGGTCGAGGCCGGTGTTCTTGAACTCTGTGCCGTTGTCACTTCTGATATGCTTGATCTTGACGCCATAGTTATTCATGGCACGGTTGGCGAAGCGTCTGAAGACATCCTGCACTTCAGTCTTGTAGAGGATTATATGCACCCACGTATATCTTGAATAATCATCAACAATGACGAAGCCATAGAGACAAGCAGTAGTAGTGAGAGTAGAGTAGTGAGTAGGGCCAAATAAGTCCATGTGTAGCAGCTCGAAGGGTTGAGATGTCGTCATGATTGTCTTCGAGGGATGCTTGGCCCTCGTCATCTTTCCAGCTTCACAGGCACCGCATAAGTGATCCTTCTTGAACTTGACGCCCTCGATGCCTATGACGTGTTTCTTCTTCGCGAGAGTGTATCCTCATGCCCGCATGTCCTAGCCTCCGATGCCAGAGCCAGCACTCTGAAGCCTTTGCTAGAAGACATACGGCCAGCTGTGGTCCTGCTGAGAAATCTACCATGTACAAATCATCTTTTCGATACCCTTCAAAGACTAGAGACTTGTCAGATTCCATTAGTACAAGGCAACGATATTTTCCAAATATCACTATCATGTTCAAGTCACAAAGCATTGAGACAGACATTAAGTTGAAACCAAGGGATTCAACAAGCATCACTTTATCCATGTGCTGATCCTTTGAGATTGCAACTCTACCTAGACCCAATACCTTGCTTTTACCAGTGTCAGCAAATGTGATGTGACTCTTGTCAGATGGACGTAAGGTTGAGTCCATGAGAAGACTTCGATCACCAGTCATATGATTAGTGCATCCGCTGTCCATAATCCATTCTGAAGCATGAGGTGTCATACCCTACAGTACAGTTAGGGGGATAGGCTTCACCAAGAGTATTGTGAAGCATAAACATTTGACGCACAAGAGGATTATCAAAGCTCAGATCAAGGTTAGGACTGATAGGATGATTGGCAAGCGATTCAGGAACAAAATACATAGTAAGACCATTTGGGCATTTTATCTTGCGCCCTACAAGATGTTTTAGGTCCCCAGCAAAAGCATCGGACGCCTTTGATTTCCGGCTGGAGACCTTTCCCTGCAAAAGAGAGTTAAGTTTTCTTAACCACCCACATTTTTAGGGGTGGCTTTGAAGCAATGAGTCTAAGTGCAGCATCTGAGAACTTCGGCTTTGGAGCCCTAGCAAATAGCCTTGCAGGAGGTGAATAGTACTCATATGAATAAGCAGAATAGTTCTTAGTCTTATGAACATAGCGGTTTGATGACACGCGCTCATATTCATAAGTTTGAGTATGATTTCCCTGCAAAACATTGGCGTTAGGGTGACTCAGGTGAGTCCTGTGTCTGTATGAAGCCTTTGGGCCATATGAAGCCTTTGGTCTGGGGTTTGTCTTCTTCCCTTGTGGTGTCATGATGACATTCACAGGAAGATTCTCAAGACACTTTTTGGGCACCCAGATCTTCTTCATAGGTGGTCCATTCCTGCAGTTAGTACCAATATACCTGGCAAACACTTCACCATTCTGATTCTTAAACAGTTTATAGTTTGCATCAAAGGATTCATCAATGATAATTGGGTTAGCACAAGTGAAGCCAGATAAGGTGGATGGATCCACTGAAGGTCCCTTTGCAGCAACCCATGTGGTTTTGGGGTACTGCTCAGGCTTCCAGTAAGAACCATCAACATTCATTTTCCTCTCGAACCCAACACCCTCTTTTCTAGGGTTTCGGTTCAGAATCTGCTTTTTGAGGACATCGCACAGTGTCTGATGCCCTTTGAGACTTTTGTACATCCCTGTCTCAAGCAATGTCTTCAACCTAGCATTTTCATCAGCAATAGTAGTGGCATCCTCAGCAGAGGGGTTAGTTACCACATCAACAGTTGAAGATATTGCACCAGTAGCAGCAGTAGAACATTCAGCAACAGAAGTAGCGTTATCACGCTCAAGGCATTTTAGACATGGTGGTTCAAATCCTTCCTGAGCGGGACTGATCTGTTGAGCGCGAAGTGACTCATTCTCTTTTTGAAGATCTTCATGAGCCGCTCTCAATTTCTCAAGTTCTTGCTTCCTTTGAAGATAATCGTAGGAAAGCTTTTCATGAGTTGTTGAGAGCGTTTCATGACGACTTTCAAGTTCCTCGTACTTAACATGAAGATTTTTTATGTCTTCAATTAAGGACTGAGATCGGGTCATTTCCGCGTCCAACAGGTCATCGCTTTTGTCTAACAGTTTTTGAATATGTTCCATAGCTTTCTGTTGTTCAGTTGCAATTTTAGCAAGTGTTTTGTAGCTGGGTTTGGATTCACAATCAGAGTCATCTTCGCTTGATGTTTGAAAGTAAGCATCGCGTGAGTTTACCTTGGCACCACGTGCCATGAAGCAGTAGGTGGGAGCGGAGTCGTCCTTGTCATTAGCATCAGCGTTGGTGATGGAGCCATTGTCTTCAGTGTTGAAGATGGACTTGGCAACGTAGGCTGTAGCTAGAGCCAGACTTGCAACGCCAGAGTCGGACTCCTCCTCAGACTCCACCTCCGCCTCCTCAGAAGCAGACTCCTCCTCTGAATCCATCTCCTTGCCAACAAAAGCACGAGCCTTGCCAGATGAGCTCTTCTTGTGTGATGAAGACTTCGATGAAGATTTGGAAGAAGACTTTGAGGATTTCTTCTTCTTCTTGTCATCAGAATCATATTCCTTGCTCTTTTTCTTCTTCTTGTTTTCATTGTCCCACTGTGGACACTCAGAGATGTAGTGACCAGGTTTCTTGCACTTGTGGCATGTTCTCTTCTTGTGGTCATGAGTAGAAGCTTCATCATTTCTTGAGCTGGATCGTGAAGACTTTCTGAAGCCTTTCTTCTTGGTGAACTTCTGGAACTTCTTCACAAGCATAGCAAGCTCCTTTCCAATGTCTTCAGGATCACCAGAACTGCAGTCAGATTCTTCTTTAGATGAGGAAACAACCTTTGCCTTCAAAGCGCGAGTTCGGCCATAGTTGGGACCATAGATGTCTCTTTTCTCAGATAGCTGAAACTCATGTGTGTTGAGCCTCTCAAGTATGTCAGACGGATCGAGTGTCTTGAAGTCAGGGCGTTCTTGAATCATCAGGGCTAGGGTGTCAAACGAGCTGTCAAGTGATCTCAGGAGTGTCTTGACGATTTCATGCTTGGTGATCTCAGTGGCGCCGAGAGCATGAAGCTCACTTGTGATGTCAGTGAGGCGATCCAACGTGAGCTGGACATTCTCATTGTCGTTTCTCTTGAAGCGGTTGAAGAGGTTGCGAAGAACACTGATCCTTTGATCTCTTTGGGTTGAGACGCCTTCGTTGACCTTGGAGAGCCCGTCCCAGACTAGCTTCGAAGTTTCCAGAGCGCTCACACGGCCATACTGTCCTTTGGTCAGACGACCACAGATGATGTTCTTGACAGTAGAATCCAGTTGAACGAACTTCTTGACATCAGCAGGGGTGACACCTTCACCAGTCTTGGGAACGCCGTTCTTGACGACATACCATAGATCGACATCAATGGCTTCAAGATGCATGCGCATCTTATTCTTCCAGTAGGGGTAATCAGTGACATTGAAGATAGGGCACGCAGCGAAAACTTTGATTATCCCTGTAGTCGACATAGCTAAAACTCCAGGTGGTTAAACCAAATCACACAGAACAAGGGAGTACCTTGCTCTGATACCAATTGAAAGTGCTAGTTATCGACTAGAGCGGGGGTGAATAGGCGATTTTTATGGAAGTCTTCAAAACATGGAAGTTTCGAAGACAAACAATAGAAATGAACCTATTAACATGCAGCGGAAGGTAGACTACACTAGGAAAGCCATAGTCAAGTATTCAATGAAGTGAAAGCACGAAGACTAATAGCAGCTAGGTAGTAATGATCAGGATGGAAGATAGTATGAAGCCAATCAGAACAAGTAGTTACACAGTGAAGTCAAACAGATAGTGCAAGCAGGCAATGACTTCACGAAGACAAACTGTAAGTAAAGAGAGGGAGAAGATATATCCAGTCTCTTGGTGAGGACAAGGGTTTGTTGGACCAGTTCCAGTTGCTGTGACAACTGTACGTCTGGTTAGGGAGGCTGAGATTCAACTCAGAAGACCACGTCTTCACCTTATTCCCCTTGAGCTAAGGACACCCAGTCCTCGCCAATCACTCTGGTAAGTCTTTAAGGTAGACTTCCAAACCTTCACAGACTTCGTTCACCGGCAATCCACAATGACTCTTGGATGCTCATAACGCGACGCCTAACCGGCTGGAGGATTCACAGTCCTCAAGTGTAACAAGTCTTCAGGTCACGCGGACAGAAAGACTTCAGTGATGCCTAACACTCTTTGGCTCTGGGTATTTTGGGCTTTGTCCTCGCAAGGATTTCTCTCTCTCTCAAAAGCTTCAGAGGTGGGTTGCTCTCAAATGACAAAAGCCGTGCACTAACTCTGAGCAGCCACCAATTTATGGTGTAGGGGGTGGGCTATTTATAGCCACTAGGCAACCTGACCTGATTTGTCCGAAATGACCCTGGGTCACTAAGGAATTGACATGTGTTCCAACGGTCAGATTTCAAACACACGCGGCAGCTTGACTTGGGCTACAAGTAAAGCTGACTCATCCAGCTCTGGATAAGATTTGCTCTCATTGTCTTCGCTCGAAGACATAGGATTTGGTTGAGCATCACTTCAGTCACTCTGACTTTGTTTACTTGGACCCCACTTAACAGTACGGTGGTTCCTATGACTCAACAAAGAAGAAAATGAAACTACGAAACAACTATGTCTTCGCACTACATAATCTTCACGTGAATGTCTTCTAGAGTCATAAGCTTCGATGTGATTGTCTTCACATACCACCATTGTCTTCAATGTCTTCATACATTTTTAGGGGTCATCTCCGGTAGGTAAACCGAATTAATGAGGGACTACTACCTATGTTATCCTGCAATTCTCACAAACACATTAGTCCCTCAACCAGGTTTGTCGTCAATACTCCAAAACCAACTAGGGGTGGCACTAGATGCACTTACACTAACCGATAATTGTTGAAGAAGAAAGGTGGGATGCCTACCGGGGCATCCCCAAGCTTAGATGCTTGAGAGTTCTTGAAATATTATATTGGGGTGCCTTGTGCATCCCCAAGCTTGAGCTTTTGTGTCTCCTTAATTCCTCTCATATCACGGTTTTCCTAAATCTCAAAAGCTTCATCCACACAAAACTCAACAAGAACTCGTGAGATAGGTTAGTATAAATCAATGCAAAACCTTATCATTATCTACTGTAGCAAATCACTAAAATTATTATTCAACATTGCACACTAAATGTCTCAAATAGAATCATTAAACAAGCAAACATATACAAACATAACAGCAATATGCTAAAATGGTACAGTCTGTAAAGAATGCAATATTCATCATACTTCCCTAGCTCCAAAAATTCTGAAAAATTTACCAAACTTTAGAAATTTATCAGATCTTATTTTGCAAAAAGTTTCAACATTTTATCACATTTTGACTTTTCTAGGGAATTTTTGCAACATTGATAAACTTTCTGTTTTGAAACAACAACTCATATACTTGCAAGATAAGCATGGCAAAGGCTAAATTTGACATTTTTATTGAAAATAAAGATGCAAAACATTATTCTAAATAACAACAAGCAAATCCTAAGAAAATAAAATGATGCTCCAAGCAAAACACATATCATGTGACGAATGAAAACATAGTTCCAAGTGAGGTTACCGATAATGTTGGAGACGAAAGAGGGGATGCCTTTCGGGGCATCCCCAAGCTTAGTTGCTTGGATCTTCCTTGAATATTACCTTGGGGTGCCTTGGTCATCCCAAAGCTTAGGGTCTTTTCACTCCTTATTCTCCTCATATCGACATCTCACCCAAAACTTGAAAACTTCAATCACACAAAACTTAACGGAACTTCGTGAGATAGGTTAGTATGGTAAAGAGCAAACCATTTCACTTTTGGTACTGTAAAAGACAAGATTCATAATTGTTCTCACACAATGCCTACTGTAGCATATCATTTCCACAATTTATATTGAGCAATATAAGCCATAGAAACTAGAAAACAAGCAAACTATGCATTGAAACAGAATCTATCAAAAACAGAACAGTCTGTAGTAATCTGTACTCCAACTATACTTCTGCTACTCCAAAAATTCTGAACAGTTATGAAAACCTGGGCAATTTGTCTATTAATCTTATGCAAAAAGAATCAGCATTTTATCACGCTTCTGTTAAAAATGAGAATTGTTTTCCTGAGCGCAAAAGTTTCTGTTTTTCAGCAAGATCAAATCAACTATCACTGTAAGCCATCCCAAAGGTCTTACTTGGCACTTTATTGAAATGAAAGCAATAAAACATGATTAATATAGTAGCCTAATCATTTGAACACACAAAAACAGTAGGTAAAAGTGTTGGGTTGTCTCCCAACAAGCGCTTTTCTTTAATGCCTTTTAGCTAGGCATGATGATTTCAATGATGCTCGCATTATTGGAAATATGCCCTAGAGGCAATAATAAATTGGTTATTATTATATTTCCTTGTTCATGATAATCGTTTATTATCCATGCTAGAATTGTATTGATAGGAAATCAGATACATGTGTGGATACATAGACAACACGATGTCCCTAGTAAGCCTCTAGTTGACTAGCTAGTTGATCAATAGATGGTTATGGTTTCCTGACCATGGACATTGGATGTCGTTGATAACGGGATCACATCATTAGGAGAATGATGTGATGGACAAGACCCAATCCTAAGCCTAGCACAAGATCGTGTAGTTCGGTTGCTCAGAGCTTTTCTAATGTCAAGTATCATTTCCTTCGACCATGAGATTGTGCAACTCCCGGATACCGTAGGAATGCTTTGGTTGTACCAAACGTCACAACGTAACTGGGTGGCTATAAAGGTGCACTACAGGTATCTCCGAAAGTGTCTGTTGGGTTGGCACGGATCGAGACTGGGATTTATCACTCCGTGTAAACGGAGAGGTATCTCTAGGCCCACTCGGTAGGACATCATCATAATGTGCACAATGTGACCAAGGAGTTGATCATGGGATGATGTGTTACGGAACGAGTAAAGAGACTTGCCGGTAACGAGATTGAACAAGGTATCGGGATACCGACGATCGAATCTCGGGCAAGTAACATACCGATAGACAAAGGGAATTGTATACGGGATTGATTGAATCCTTGACATCGTGGTTCATCCGATGAGATCATCGAGGAGCATGTGGGAGCCAACATGGGTATCCAGATCCTGCTGTTGGTTATTGACCGGAGAGTCGTCTCGGTCATGTCTGCGTGTCTCCCGAACCCGTAGGGTCTACACACATAAGGTTCGGTGACGCTAGGGTTGTAGAGATATTAGTATGCGGTAACCCGAAAGTTGTTCGGAGTCCCAGATGAGATCCCGTACGTCACGAGGAGTTCCGGAATGGTCCGGAGGTAAAGATTTATATATGGGAAGTCTTGTTTTGGTCGCCGGAAAAGTTTCGCGCATTATCGGTATTGTACCGGGAGGGCCGAAAGGGGTCCGGGGGTCCACCAAGGGGGTCCACCAGCCCTGGGGGGCCACATGGGCTGTAGGGGTGTGCGCCTTGGCCTATATGGGCCAAGGGCACCAGCCCCAAGAGGCCCATGCGCCAAGAGATAAGGGAAAGGAAGAGTCCTAAAGGGGGAAGGCACCTCCGAGGTGCCTTGGGGAGGATGGACTCCTCCCTGGCCGCACCATTCCTTGGAGGAAGGGCCAAGGCTGCGCCCCCCTCTCCCTTGGCCCTATATATAGTGGGGGGAGGGAGGGCAGCAATACCTAAGCCCTGGCGCCTCCCTCTCCCTCCCGTGACACCTCTTCCTCCCCGCTTGCGCTTGGCGAAGCCCTGCCGGGATCCCGCTACTTCCACCACCACGCCGTCGTGCTGCTGGATCTCCATCAACCTCTCCTTCCCCCTTGCTGGATCAAGAAGGAGGAGACGTCGCTGCTCCGTACGTGTGTTGAACGCGGAGGTGCCGTCCGTTCGGCGCTAGGATCATCGGTGATTTGGATCATGACGAGTACGACTCCATCAACCCCGTTCTCTTGAACGCTTCCGCTCGCGATCTACAAGGGTATGTAGATGCACTCCTCTCTCTCGTTTCTAGATGACTCCATAGATTAATCTTGGTGATGCGTAGAAAATTTTGAATTTCTGCTACGTTCCCCAACAGTGGTATCAGAGCCAGGTTTATGCGTAGTTTCTATGCACGAGTAGAACACAAAGTAGTTGTGGGCGTCGATTTTGTCAATTTACTTGCCGTTTCTAGTCTTATCTTGATTCGGCGGCATCGTGGGATGAAGCGGCCCGGACCGACCTTACACGTACACTTACGTGAGACAGGTTCCACCGACTGACATGCACTAGTTGCGTAAGGTGGCTAGCGGGTGTCTGTCTCTCCCACTTTAGTCGGATCGGATTTGATGAAAAGGGTCCTTATGAAGGGTAAATAGAAATTGGCATATCACGTTGTGGCTTTTGCGTAGGTAAGAAACGTTCTTGCTAGAAACCCAGAGCAGCCACGTAAAACATGCAACAACAATTAGAGGACGTCTAACTTGTTTTTGCAGGATATGCTATGTGATGTGATATGGCCAAAAGGATGTGATGAATGATATATGTGATGTATGAGATTGATCATGTTCTTGTAATAGGAATCACGACTTGCATGTCGATGAATATGACAACTGGCAGGAGCCATAAGAGTTGTCTTAATTTATTGTATGACCTGCGTGTCAATGAAAACGCCATGTAATTACTTTACTTTATTGCTAACTGTTAGCCATAGTAGTAGAAGTAATAGTTGGCAAGACAACTTCATGAAGACACAATGATGGAGATCATGATGATGGAGATCATGGTGTCATGCCGGTGACGAAGGTGATCATACCGCGCCTCGAAGATGGAGATCAAAAGGCGCCAGATGATATTGGCCATATCACGTCACTTTATGATTTGCATGTGATGTATATCATGTTTACATCTTATTTGCTTAGAACGACGGTAGCATAAATAAGATGATCCCTCACTAAAATTTCAAGAGACGTGTTCCCCCTAACTGTGCACCGTTGCGAAGGTTCGTTGTTTCGAAGCACCACGTGATGATCGGGTGTGATAGATTCTAACGTTCGAATACAACGGGTGTTGACGAGCCTAGCATGTACAGACATGGCCTCGGAACACATGCGAAACACTTAGGTTGACTTGACGAGCCTAGCATGTACAGACATGGCCTCGGAACACAAGAGATCGAAAGGTCGAACATGAGTCGTATGGTAGATGCGATCAACATGGAGATGTTCACCGATGATGACTAGTCCGTCTCACGTGATGATCGGACACGGCCTAGTTTGACTCGGATCATGTATCACTTAGATGACTAGAGGGATGTCTATCTGAGTGGGAGTTCATTAAATAATCAGATGAACTTAGTTATCATGAACATAGTCAAAAGGTCTTTGCATATTATGTCATAGCGTACGCTTTAGTTCTACTGTTTAAGATATGTTCCTAGAGAAAATATAGTTGAAAGTTGATAGTAGCAATTATGCGGACTGGGTCCGTGAACTGAGGATTGTCCTCATTGCTGCACAGAAGGCTTATGTCCTTAATGCACCGCTCGGTGTGCTGAACCTCAGCGTCGTTTGTAGATGTTGCGAAACATCTGACATACACGTTTTGATGACTACGTGATAGTTCAGTGCGTAATGCTAACGGTTTAGAATTGTGGCACCAAAGACGTTCTTGAAACGTCGCAGAACATATGAGATGTTCCGAAGACTGAAATTGGGATTTCAGACTAGTGCCCACGTCAAGAGGTATGAGACCTCTGACAAGTTTCTTAAGCCTGCAAACTAAGGGAGAAAAGCTCAATCATTGAGCATGTGCTCAAATTATCTGAGTACCACAATCGCTTGAATCGAGTGGGAGTTATCTTCCAGATGAGACAGTGATGGTTCTCCATAGTCAATGCCACCAAGCTATTAGAGCTTCGTGATGAACTATAACATATCAGGGATAGATATGATGATCCTTGAGCTATTCGCGATGTTTGACACCATAAAAATAGAAATCAAATAGGAGCATCAATTGTTGATGGTTAGTAAAACCACTAGTTTCATGAAGGGCAAGGGCAAAAAGGGATACTTCATGAAACGGCAAATCATTTGCTGCTCTAGTGAAGAATCCCAAGGTTGAACCCAAACCCGAGACTAAGTGCTTCTGTAATGAGGGGAACGGTCACTGAAGCAAAACTACCCTAGATACGTGGTAGATGAGAAGGCAGGCAAGGTCGACAGAAGTATATTGGATATACATTATATGAATGTGTACTTTACTAGTACTCCTAGCAGCACCAGGGTATTAGATACCGGTTCGGTTGCTAAGTGTTAGTAACTCGAAATAAAAGCTGCGGAATAAATGGAGACTAGCTAAAGGTGAGATGACGATGTGTGTTGGAAGTGTTTCCAAGGTTGATGTGATCAAGCATCGCATGCTCCCTCTACCATCGAGATTTGGTGTTTGCGTTGAGCATGATTGGATTATGTTTATCGCAATACGGTTATTCATTTAAGGAGAATAATGGTTACTCTGTTTATTTGAATAATACCTTCAATGGTCTTGCACCTAAAATGAATCTTGATCGTAGTGATACACATGTTCGTGCCAAAAGATATAAAATAGTAATTATAGTTCCACATACTTGTGGCACTGCCTTTTGAGTCATATTGGTATAGAACGCATGAAGAAGCTCCATGTAGATGGATCTTTGGACTCAGTCATTTTTGAAAAAAAAATTGAGACATGCGAACCATGTCTATTGGTATATATGCATGAAGAAACTCCATGCAAATGGATCGTTTGGACTCACTTGATTTTGAATCACTTGAGACATGCAAATCATACCACATGGGCAAAATGACTGAAAAGCCTTGTTTTCAGTAAGATGGAACAAGAGAGCAACTTGTTGGATGTAATACATTTTGATGTGTGCAGTCCAATGAGTGCTGAGGCATGCAGTGCATATCGTTATGTTCTTACTTCACAGATGATTTGAGTAGATGCTGAGTGTATTTACTTGATGAAACACAAGTCTGAATTATTGAAAGGTTCAAGTAATTTCAGAGTGAAGTTGAAGATCGTCGTGACAAGAGGATAAAATGTCTGTGATATGATCATAGAGATGAGTATCCGAGTTACGAGTTTGGCATACAATTAAGACATTGTGGAAAGTGTTTCACAATTAATACCGCCTAGAACACCATAGTGTGATGGTGTGTCCGAACATCATAACTGCACCCTATTGGATATGGTGCATACCATGATGTCTCTTATCGAATTACCACTATCGTTTATGGGTTAGGCATTAGAGACAACCGCATTCACTTTAAAAGGGGCACCACGCAATTCCATTGAGACGACACCGTTTAGAGAAACCTAAGTTGTCGTTTCTTAAAAGTTTGGGGCTGCGATGCTTATGTGAAAAAGTTTCAGGCTGATAAGCTCGAACCCAAAGCGGATAAATGCATCTTCATGGAAAACCCAAAATAGTTGGGTATACCTCCTATTTCAGATCTGGAATCAAAAGTAATTGCTTCTAGAAACAGGTCCTTCCTCGAGGAAAAGTTTCTCTCGAAAGAATTGAGTGGGAGGATGGTGGAGACTTGATAAGGTTATTGAACCGTCACTTCAACTAGTGTGTAGCAGGGCACAGGAAGTTGTTCATGTGGCACCTATACCAATTGAAGTGGAAGCTTATGATAGTGATCATGAAACTTCGGATTAAGTCACCACCAAACCTCGTAGGACGACGAGGATGCATGCTACTTCAGAGTGGTACGTGATCCTGTCTGAGATATCATATTGTTGGACAATACTGAACCTACGAGCTATGGAGAAGCGATGGTGGGCCCATATTCCGACAAATGGTTAGAGGCCATGAAATCCGAGATAAATGGAACTTTGAGAAGAAGACGGACGTGGACGGTAATGTTACCGTCTATGAAGCTCGACTTGTGGCAAAGAGTATTTCCACAAGTTCAAGGAGTTGACTACGATGAGATTTTCCCATCCGTAGCGATGCTTAAGTCCGTCGGAATCATGTTAGCATTAGCTGCATTTATGAAATCTAGCAGATGGATGTCAAAACAAGTTTCCTTACCAGTTTTCATAAGGAAAGGTTGTATGTGATACAATCAGAAAGGTTTTGTCGATCCTAAGGATGCTAAAAGGTATGCTAGATCCAGCGATCCTTCCATGGACTAGAGCAAGCATCTCGGAGTCAGAATATACGCTTTGATGGAGTGATCAAAGTTTTTGGGTTTATACAAAGTTTGTTAGAAACTTGTATTTACAATAAAGTGAGTGGGAGCGCTGCAACATTTCTGATAAGTATATGTGAATGACATATTGTTGATCCGAAATGATGTAGAATTTCTGGAAAGCATAAAGGGTTGTTTGAAAGGAGTTTTTCAAAAGAAGACCTGGATAAAGCTGCTTACATATTGGGCATCAAGATCTATAGAGATAGATCAAGACGCCCGATGATACTTTCAAAGAACGCACAGCTTGACATGATTTTGAAAGAGTTCAAAATAGATCAGCAAAGAAGGAGTTCTTGGCTGTGTTACAAGGTGTGAGTATTGAGTAAGACTCAAGACCTGACCACAGCAGAAGAGAGAGAAAGGACGAAAGTCGTCCCCTATGCTTCAGACGTAGGCTCTACAGTATGCTATGCTGTGTACCGCACATGAAGTGTGCCTTGCCATGAGTTGGTCAAGGGGTACAATAGTGATCCGGGAAAGGATCACATGACAGCGGTCGAACTTATCCTTAGTACCTAGTGGACTAAGGAATTTTCTCGATTATGGAGGTGAAAGGGAGTTCGTCGTAAAGGGTTACGTCGATGCGAACCTTGACACTAAATCCGAATGACTCTGAGTAGTAAACCGGATTCGTATAGTAGGGCAATTATTTGAAATGGCTCCAAGTAGCGCGTGGTAGCATCCACAAGATGACATAGATATTCGTAAAGCACACACGGATCTGAAAGGTTCAGACCCATTGAATAATAACCTCTCTCACAAGCATAACATGATCAAACCAGAACTCATTGAGTGTTAATCACATAGTGATGTGAACTAGATTGTTGACTCTAGTAAACTCTTTGGATGTTGGTCACATGGTGATGTGACCTGTGAGTGTTAATCACATGGTGATGTGAACTAGATTATTGACTCTAGTGCAAGTGGGAGACTGTTGGAAATATGCCCTAGAGGCAATAATAAATTGGTTATTATTATATTTCCTTGTTCATGATAATCGTTTATTATCCATGCTAGAATTGTATTGATAGGAAACTCAGATACATGTGTGGATACATAGACAACACCATGTCCCTAGTAAGCCTCTAGTTGACTAGCTCGTTGATCAATAGATGGTTACGGTTTCCTGACCATGGACATTGGATGTCGTTGATAACGGGATCACATCATTAGGAGAATGATGTGATGGACAAGACCCAATCCTAAGCCTAGCACAAGATCGTGTAGTTCGTTTGCTCAGAGCTTTTCTAATGTCAAGTATCATTTCCTTAGACCATGAGATTGTGCAACTTCCGGATACCGTAGGAATGCTTTGGGTGTACCAAACGTCACAACGTAACTGGGTGGCTATAAAGGTGCACTACAGGTATCTCCGAAAGTGTCTGTTGGGTTGGCACGAATCGAGACTGGGATTTGTCACTCCGTGTAAACGGAGAGGTATCTCTGGGCCCACTCGGTAGGACATCATCATAATGTGCACAATGTGACCAAGGAGTTGATCACGGGATGATGTGTTACGGAACGAGTAAAGAGACTTGCCGGTAACGAGATTGAACAAGGTATCGGGATACCGACGATCGAATCTCGGGCAAGTAACATACCGATAGACAAAGGGAATTGTATACAGGATTGATTGAATCCTCGACATCATGGTTCATCCGATGATATCATCGAGGAGCATGTGGGAGCCAACATGGGTATCCAGATCCCGCTGTTGGTTATTGACCGGAGACTCGTCTCGGTCATGTCTGCGTGTCTCCCGAACCCGTAGGGTCTACACACCTAAGGTTCGGTGACGCTAGGGTTGTAGAGATATTAGTATGCGGTAACCCAAAAGTTGTTCGGAGTCCCGGATGGGATCCCGGACGTCATGAGGAGTTCCGGAATGGTCCTGAGGTAAAGATTTATATATGGGAAGTCTTATTTTGGTCGCCGGAAAAGTTTCGCGCATTATCGGTATTGTACCGGGAGTGCCGAAAGGGGTCCGAGGGTCCACCAAGGGGGTCCACCAGCCCTGGGGGGGCACATGGGCTGTAGGGGTCTGCGCCTTGGCCTATATGGGCCAAGGGCACCAGCCCCAAGAGGCCCATGCGCCAAGAGATAAGGGAAAGGAAGAGTCCTAAAGGGGGAAGGCACCTCCGAGGTGCCTTGGGGAGGATGGATTCCTCCCTGGCCGCACCCTTCCTTGGAGGAAGGGCCAAGGCTGCGCCCCCCTCTCCCTTGGCCCTATATATAGTGGGGGGAGGGAGGGCAGCAATACCTAAGCCCTGGCGCCTCCCTCTCCCTCCCGTGACACCTCTTCCTCCCCGCTTGCGCTTGGCGAAGCCCTGCCGGGATCCCGCTACTTCCACCACCACGCCGTCGTGCTGCTGGATCTCCATCAACCTCTCCTTCCCCCTTGCTGGATCAAGAAGGAGGAGACATCGCTGCTCCGTACGTGTGTTGAACGCGGAGGTGCCGTCCGTTCGGCGCTAGGATCATCGGTGATTTGGATCACGACGAGTACGACTCCATCAACCCCGTTCTCTTGAACGCTTCCGCTCGCGATGTACAAGGGTATGTAGATGCACTCCTCTCTCTCGTTGCTAGATGACTCCATAGATTGATCTTGGTGATGCGTAGAAAATTTTGAATTTCTGCTACGTTCCCCAACACGCATAAAAGATAAGAATTGAAACATAAAGAGAGCATCATAAAGCACATGGCAAGCACATTTAAGTCTAACCCACTTCCTATGCATAGGGATTTTGTGAACAAACAACTTATGGGAACAAAAATCAACTAGCATAGGAAGGCAAAACAAGCATAACTTCAAAATTTTCATCACATAGAGAGGAAACTTGATATTATTGCAATATCTACAAGCAAATGTTCCTCCCTCATAATAATTTTCAGTAGCATCATGAATGAATTCAACAATATAGCTACCACATAAAGTATTCTTTTCATGAGCCACATGCATAAGAAATTTGGTACTCTCCACAGAAGCAAATTTATTCTCATCAATAGTAGTGGGAGCAAACTCAACAAAATAACTATCATGAGAGTGAAAATTAAAATCACGATGACAAGTTTCATGGTTATCATTATTCTTTATAGCATACATGTCATCACCATAATCATCATAGATAGCAACTTTGTTGTCATAGTCAATTGAAGCCTCATCCAAAATGGTGGATTCATCACTAAATAAAGTCATGACCTCTCCAAATCCACTTTCATCATTATAATCATCATAAATAGGAGGCATGCAATCATTATAACAAATTTGCACATCAAATCTTGGGGGAATAAAAATATCATCTTCATCAACATAACATCCCCAAGCTTATGGCTTTGCATATCATTAGCATCATGGATATTCAAAGAATTCATACTAACAACATTGCAATCATGCTCATCATTCAAAGATTTTTTTTCAAACATTTTATAGAATTCTTCTTCTATCAATTGAGCACAATTTTCCGATCCATCAGTTTCAAGAAAGATATTATAAAGATGAATAATATGATGCAAGCTCAATTCAATTTTTTTGTAGTTTCTTTTTATAAACCAAACAAGTGATAAGACAAGAAACTAAAAGATTCAATTGCAAGATCTAAAAGATATACCTTCAAGCACTCACCTCCCCGACAACGGCGCCAGAAAAGAGCTTGATGTCTACTATGCAACTTTATTCTTGTAGACACGTGTTGGGCCTCCAAGCGCAGAGTTTTGTAGGACAGTAGCAATTTTCCCTCAAGTGGATGACCTAAGGGTTATCAACCCATGAGAGGTGTAGGATGAAGATGGTCTCTCTCAAACGACCCTGCAACCAAATACAAGAAATCTCTTGTGTCCCCAACACACCCAATACAATGGCAAATTGTATAGGTGCACTAGTTCGGCGAAGAGATGGTGATAAAAGTGCAATATGGATGGTAGAAATATATTTTTATAATCCGAATAAATAAAAACAGCAAGGTAGCAAATAGTAAACGGGCACAAAAACGGTATTGCAATGCTTGAAAATGAGGCCTAGGGTTCGTACTTTCGCTAGTGCAACCTCTCAACAATGCTAATATAATTGGATCATATAACCATCCCTCAAAGTGCGATAAAGAATCACTCCAAAGTTCCTATCTAGCGGAGAACATAAGAATAAATTGTTTGTAGGGTACGAAACCACCTCAAAGCTATTCTTTCCGATCAATCTATCCTAGAGTTCGTACTAAAATAACACCAAGCTATTCTTTCTGATCGATCTAACCAAGAGTTCATACTAAAATAACACCAAAGAAAATTCAGATTTGTAATACTCAATCCAACACAAAGAACTTCAAAGAGTGCCCCAAGATTTCTATCGGAGAAACAAAGACAAGAACGTGCATCAACTGTCGGTGTCAAAACCAGCAGATCTTGGGTAGGGGGTCCCAAGCTGTGTGTCATGGATCGATGGGTAACAGGAGACAGGGGACTGTTGGGGATCGTAGCAGAATTTTTAAAATTTCCTACGCATTACCAAGATCCATCTATGGAGTATACTAGCAACGAGGGGAAAGGAGTGCATCTACATACCCTTGTAGATCGCGAGCGGAAGCGTTCCAATGAACGGGGTTGATGGAGTCGTACTCGCCGTGATCCAAATCACCGATGACCGAGTGCCGAACGGACGGCACCTCCGCGTTCAACACACGTACGGAGCAGCGAAGTCTCCTCCTTCTTGATCTAGCAAGGGGGAAGGAGAGGTTGATGGAGATCCAGCAGCACGACATCGTGGTGGTGGATGTAGCGGGATCTTGGCAGGGCTTCGCCAAGCTTCTGCGAGAGGGAGAGGTGTTGCTGGGGAGGAGGGAGGCGCCAAGGGCTGTGTTCTTGCTGCCCTCCCTCCCCCCTTTATATAGGCCCCCTGGGAGGGGGGGCGCCGGCCAAGAACCCATCTATGGGGGGGGGGCGGCGGCCAAGGGGGGAAACCCCCCCCCCCCCCAAGTCAAGTGGGGCGCCCCCCCCACCCTAGGGTTTCCAACCCTAGGCGCAGGGGGGAGGCCCATGGGGGGCGCCCCAGCCCACTAAGGGCTGGTTCCCTTCCCACTTCAGCCCATGGGGCCCTCCGGGACAGGTGGCCCCACCCGGTGGACCCCCGGGACCCTTCCGGTGGTCCCGGTACAATACCGATAACCCCCGAAACTTTCGCGGTGGCCGAAACTGGACTTCCTATATATAATTCTTCACCTCCGGACCATTCCGGAACTCCTCGTGATGTCCGGGATCTCATCCGGGACTCCGAACAACTTTCGGGTTTCCGCATACTCATATCTCTACAACCCTAGCGTCACCGAACCATAAGTGTGTAGACCCTACGGGTTCGGGAGACATGCAGACATGACCGAGACGCCTCTACGGTCAATAACCAACAGCGGGATCTGGATACCCATGTTGGCTCCCACATGTTCCACGATGATCTCATCGTATGAACCACGATGTCGAGGATTCAATCAATCATGTATACAATTCCCTTTGTCAATCGGTATGCTACTTGCCCGAGATTCGATCATCGGTATCCCAATACCTTGTTCAATCTCGTTACCGGCAAGTCTCTTTACTCATACCGCAATGCATGATCCCGTGACTAACTCCTTAGTCACATTGAGCTCATTATGATGATGCATTACCGAGTGGGCCCAGAGATACCTCTCCGTCATACTGAGTGACAAATCCCAGTCTCGATCCGCGCCAACCCAACAGACACTTTCGGAGATACCCGTAGTGTACCTTTATAGTCACCCAGTTACGTTGTGACGTTTGGCACACCCAAAGTACTCCTACGGTATCCGGGAGTTGCACGATCTCATGGTCTAAGGAGAAGATACTTGACATTGGAAAAGCTCTAGCAAACAAACTACACGATCTTTGAGCTATGCTTAGGATTGGGTCTTGTCCATCACATCATTCTCCTAATGATGTGATCCCATTATCAATGACATCCAATGTCCATAGTCAGGAAACCATGACTATCTGTTGATCAACGAGCTAGTCAACTAGAGGCTTACTAGGGACACGTTGTGGTCTATGTATTCACACATGCATTACGATTTCCGGATAACACAATTATAGCATGAACAATAGACAATTACCATGAACAAAGAAATATAATAATAACCATTTATTATTGCCTCTAGGGCATATTTCCAACAGTCTCCCACACTAGAGTCAATAATCTAGTTACATTGTGATGAATCGAACACCCATTGCGTCCTGGTGTTGATCATGTTTTGCTCTAGGGAGAGGTTTAGTCAACGGATCTGCTACATTCAGGTCCGTATGTACTTTACAAATATCTATGTCTCCATTTTGAACACTTTCACGAATGGAGTTGAAGCGACGCTTGATATGCCTGGTCTTCCTGTGAAACCTGGGCTCCTTCGCAAGGGCAATAGCTCCAATGTTGTCACAGAAGAGAGTCATCGGGCCCGACGCATTGGGAATCACCCCTAGGTCGGTAATGAACTCCTTCATCCAGACTGCTTCCTGTGTTGCCTCCGAGGCTGCCATGTACTCCGCTTCACATGTAGATCCCGCCACGACGCTTTGCTTGCAACTGCACCAGCTTACTGCTCCTCCATTCAAAATATACACGTATCCGGTTTGTGACTTCGAGTTATCCAGATCTGTGTCGAAGCTAGCGTCGACGTAACCCTTTACGACGAGCTCTTCGTCACCTCCATAAACGAGAAACATATCCTTAGTCCTCTTCAGGTACTTCAGGATATTCTTGACCGCTGTCCAGTGTTCCATGCCGGGATTACTTTGGTACCTTCCTACCAAACTTACGGCAAGGTTTACATCAGGTCTGGTACACAACATGGCATACATAATAGACCCTATGGCCGAGGCATAGGGGATGCCACTCTTCTTTTCTCTATCTTCTGTCGTGGTCGGGCATTGAGCCGTGCTCAATTGCACACCTTGAAATACAGGCAAGAACCCCTTCTTGGACTGATCCATATTGAACTTCTTCAATATCTTGTCAAGGTACGTACTCTGTGAAAGACCAATGAGGCGTCTTGATCTATCTCTATAGATCTTGATGCCTAATATATAAGCAGCTTCTCCAAGGTCCTTCATTGAAAAACACTTATTCAAATAGGCCTTTATACTTTCCAAGAATTCTATATCATTTCCCATCAATAGTATGTCATCCACATACAATAAGAGAAATGCTACAGAGCTCCCACTCACTTTCTTGTAAACACAGGCTTCTCCATAAGTCTGTGTAAACCCAAACGCTTTGATCATCTCATCAAAGCGAATGTTCCAACTCCGAGATGCTTGCACCAGCCCATAGATTGAGCGCTGGAGCTTGCATACTTTGTTAGCATTCTTAGGATCGACAAAACCTTCCGGCTGCATCATATACAATTCTTCCTTAAGGAAGCCGTTAAGGAATGCCGTTTTGACATCCATCTGCCATATCTCATAATCATAGTATGCGGCAATTGCTAACATGATTCGGACGGACTTCAGCTTCGCTACGGGTGAGAAAGTCTCATCGTAGTCAACCCCTTGAACTTGTCGATAACCCTTAGCGACAAGTCGAGCCTTATAGATGGTCACATTACCATCCGCGTCTGTCTTCTTCTTAAAGATCCATTTATTTTCTATGGCTCGCCGATCATCGGGCAAGTCAGTCAAAGTCCATACTTCGTTTTCATACATGGATCCTATCTTGGATTTCATGGCTTCTAGCCATTTGTCGGAATCCGGGCCCGCCATCGCTTCTTCATAGTTCGAAGGTTCACCGTTGTCTAACAACATGATTTCCAGGACAGGGTTGCCGTACCACTCTGGTGCGGAACGTGTCCTTGTGGACCTACGAAGTTCAGCAGTAACTTGATCCGAAGCTTCATGATCATCATCATTAACTTCCTCCCCAGTCGGTGTAGGCACCACAGGAACATCTTCCCGCACTGCGCTACTTTCCGGTTCGGAAGGGGTGACTATCACCTCATCAAGTTCCACTTTCCTCCCACTTAATTCTTTCGAGAGAAACTCTTTCTCCAGAAAGGACCCGTTCTTGGCAACGAAGATCTTGCCTTCGGATCTGAGGTAGAAGGTATACCCAATAGTTTCCTTAGGGTATCCTATGAAGACGCATTTCTTCGACTTGGGTTCGAGCTTTTCAGGTTGAAGTTTCTTGACATAAGCATCAGAAACGACAGCTTAAGTTTCTTCCCAAACCATAATTCATACGGTGTCGTCTCAATGGATTTTGACGGAGCCCTATTTAAAGTGAACGTGGCAGTCTCTAAAGCATAGCCCCAAAATGAGAGCAGTAAATCGGTAAGAGACATCATAGATCGCACCATATCCAATAGAGTGCGATTACGACGTTCGGACATACCGTTTCGCTGAGGTGTTCCAGGCGGCGTGAGTTGTGAAATGATTCCACATTTCCTTAAGTGCGCACCAAATTCGTGACTTAAATATTCTCCACCACGATCTGATAGTAAGAATTTTATTTTCCTGTCACGTTGATTCTCAACCTCACTTTGAAATTCCTTGAACTTTTCAAAGGTTTCAGACTTGTGTTTCATTAGGTAGACATACCCATATCTACTTAAGTCATCAGTGAGAGTGAGAACATAACGATATCCTCCGCGAGCCTCAACACTCATTGGACCGCACACATCGGTATGTATAATTTCCAATAAGTTGGTTGCTCGCTCCATTGTTCCGGAGAACGGAGTCTTGGTCATCTTACCCATGAGGCATGGTTCGCACGTGTCAAATGATTCGTAATCAAGAGACTCCAAAAGTCCATCTGCATGGAGCTTCTTCATGCGCTTGACACCAATGTGACCAAGGCTGCAGTGCCACAAGTATGTGGGACTATCGTTATCAACTTTACATCTTTTGGTATTCACACTATGAATATGTGTAACATCACGTTCGAGATTCATCAAGAATAAACAATTCACCAGCGGGGCATGACCATAAAACATATCTCTCAAATAAATAGAACAACCATTATTCTCGGATTTAAATGAGTAGCCATCTCGAATTAAACGGGATCCAGATACAATGTTCATGCTTAAAGCTGGCACTAAATAACAATTATTGAGGTTTAAAACTAATCCCGTAGGTAGATGCAGACGTAGCGTGCCGACGGCGATCACATCGACCTTGGAACCATTCCCGACGCGCATCGTCACCTCGTCCTTTGCCAGTCTCCGTTTATTCCGCAGTTCCTGTTTTGAGTTACAAATATGAGCAACCGCACCGGTATCAAATACCCAGGAGCTACTACGAGTACTGGTAAGGTACACATCAATTACATGTATATCACATATACCTTTGGTGTTGCCGGCCTTCTTGTCCGCTAAGTATTTGGGGCAGTTCCGCTTCCAGTGACCACTTCCCTTGCAATAAAAGCACTCAGTCTCAGGCTTGGGTCCATTCCTTGGCTTCTTCCCAGTAACTGGCTTACCGGGCGCGGCAACTCCCTTGCCGTCCTTCTTGAAGTTCTTCTTACCCTTGCCCTTCTTGAACTTAGTGGTTTTATTCACCATCAACACTTGATGTTCTTTTCTGATCTCCACCTCCGCTGATTTCAGCATCGAATATACCTCAGGAATGGTCTTTTCCATCCCCTGCATATTGAAGTTCATCACAAAGCTCTTGTAGCTTGGTGGAAGCGACTAAAGGATTCTGTCAATGACCGCGTCATCCGGGAGATTAACTCCCAGCTGAGACAAGCGGTTGTGTAACCCAGACATTCTGAGTATGTGCTCACTAACAGAACTATTTTCCTCCATTTTACAGCTGAAGAACTTGTCGGAGACTTCATATCTCTCGACCCGGGCATGAGCTTGGAAAACCATTTTCAGCTCTTCGAACATCTCATATACTCCATGTTTCTCAAAACGCTTTTGGAGACCCGGTTCTAAGCTGTAAAGCATGCCGCACTGAACGAGGGAGTAATCATCAGCACGTGATTGCCAAGCATTCATAACGTCTTGGTTCTCTGGGATTGGTGCTTCACCTAGCGGTGCTTCTAGGACATAATCTTTCTTGGCAGCTATGAGGATGATCCTCAGGTTCCGGACCCAACCCGTATAGTTGCTGCCATCATCTTTCAGCTTGGTTTTCTCTAGGAACGCGTTGAAGTTGAGGACAACGTGGGCCATTTGATCTACAAGACATATTGTAAAGATTTTATACTAAGTTCATGATAATTAAGTTCATCTAATCAAATTACTCAATGAACTCCCACTCAGATAGACATCCCTCTAGTCATCTAAGTGAAACATGATCCGAGTTAACTAGGCCGTGTCCGATCATCACGTGAGACGGACTAGTCAAGATCGGTGAACATCTCCATGTTGATCGTATCTTCTATACGACTCATGCTCGACCTTTCGGTCCTCCATGTTCCGAGGCCATGTCTGTACATGCTAGGCTCGTCAAGTCAACCTAAGTGTATTGCGTGTGTCCCGAGGCCATGTCTGTACATGCTAGGCTCGTCAACACCCATTGTATGCGAACGTTAGAATCTATCACACCCGATCATCATGTGGTGCTTCGAAACAACGAACCTTCGCAACGGTGCACAGTTAGGGGGAACACTTTCTTGAAATTATCATAAGGGATCATCTTACTTACTACCGTCGTTCTAAGCAAATAAGATGCAAAACATGATAAACATCACATGCAATCAAATAGTGACATGATATGGCCAATATCATTTTTCTCCTTTGGTCTCCATCTTCGGGGCGCCATGATCATCTTTGTCACCGGCATGACACCATGATCTCCATCATCGTGTCTTCATGAAGTTGTCACGCCAACGATTACTTCTACTTCTATGGCTAACACGTTTAGCAATAAAGTAAAGTAATTTACATGGCGTTATTCAATGACACGCAGGTCATACAAAATAATAAAGACAACTCCTATGGCTCCTGCCGGTTGTCATACTCATCGACATGCAAGTCGTGATTCCTTTTACAAGAATATGATCAATCTCATACATCACATATATCATTCATCACATCTTCTGGCCATATCACATCACATAGCACATGCTGCAAAAACAAGTTAGACGTCCTCTAATTGTTGTTGCAAGTTTTTACGTGGCTTGTATAGGTTTCTAGCAAGAACGTTTCTTACCAACGTAAAACCACAACGTGATATGCCAATTTCTATTTACCCTTCATAAGGACCCTTTTCATCGAATCCGTTCCGACTAAAGTGGGAGAGACAGACACCCGCTAGCCACCTTATGCAACTAGTGCATGTCAGTCGGTGGAACCTGTCTCACGTAAGCGTACGTGTAAGGTCGGTCCGGGCCGCTTCATCCCACAATACCGCCGAAACAAGATAAGACTAGTAGCGGCAAGAAGAATTGGCAACATCTACGCCCACAACTGCTTTGTGTTCTACTCGTGCATAGTAACTACGCATAGGCCTGGCTCTGATACCACTGTTGGGGATCGTAGCAGAATTTTTAAAATTTCCTACGCATCACCAAGATCCATCTATGGAGTATACTAGCAACGAGGGGAAAGGAGTGCATCTACATACCCTTGTAGATCGCGAGCGGAAGCGTTCCAATGCGGGGTTGATGGAGTCGTACTCGCCGTGATCCAAATCACCGATGACCGAGTGCCGAACGGACGGCACCTCCGCGTTCAACACACGTACGGAGCAGCGACGTCTCCTCCTTCTTGATCCAGCAAGGGGGAAGGAGAGGTTAATGGAGATCCAGCAGCACGACGGCGTGGTGGTGGATGTAGCGGGATCTCGGCAGGGCTTCGCCAAGCTTCTGCGATAGGGAGAGGTGTTGCAGGGGAGGAGGGAGGCGCCAAGGGCTGTGTTCTTGCTGCCCTCCCTCCCCCCCTTTATATAGGCCCCCTGGGAGGGTGGGCGCCGGCCAAGAACCCATCTATGGGGGGGCGGCGGCCAAGGGGGGGAACCCCCCCCCCCCCCAAGTCAAGTGGGGCCCCCCCACCCTAGGGTTTCCAACCCTAGGCGCAGGGGGAGGCCCATGGGGGGCGCCCCAGCCCACTAAGGGCTGGTTCCCTTCCCACTTCAGCCCATGGGGCCCTCCGGGACAGGTGGCCCCACCCGGTGGACCCCCGGGACCCTTCCGGTGGTCCCGGTGCAATACCGATAACCCCCGAAACTTTCCCGGTGGCCGAAACTGGACTTCCTATATATAATTCTTCACCTCCGGACCATTCCGGAACTCCTCGTGACGTCCGGGAGCTCATCCGGGACTCCGAACAACTTTTGGGTTTCCGCATACTCATATCTCTACAACCCTAGCGTCACCGAACCTTAAGTGTGTAGACCCTACGGGTTCGGGAGACATGCAGACATGACCGAGACGCCTCTACGGTCAATAACCAACAGCGGTATCTGGATACCCATGTTGGCTCCCACATGTTCCACGATGATCTCATCGGATGAACCACGATGTCGAGGATTCAATCAATCCCGTATACAATTCCCTTTGTTAATGGGTATGCTACTTGCCCGAGATTCGATCGTCGGTATCCCAATACCTTGTTCAATCTCGTTACCGGCAAGTCTCTTTACTCGTACCGCAATGCATGATCCCGTGACTAACTCCTTAGTCACATTGAGCTCATTATGATGATGCATTACCGAGTGGGCCCAGAGATACCTCTCCGTCATACGGAGTGATAAATCCCAGTCTCGATCCGTGCCAACCCAACAGACACTTTCGGAGATACCCGTAGTGTACCTTTATAGTCACCCAGTTACGTTGTGACGCTTGTCACACCCAAAGTACTCCTACGGTATCCGGGAGTTTCACGATCTCATGGTCTAAGGAGAAGATACTTGACATTGGAAAAGCTCTAGCAAACGAACTACACGATCTTTGAGCTATGCTTAGGATTGGGTCTTGTCCATCACATCATTCTCCTAATGATGTGATCCCGTTATCAATGACATCCAATGTCCATAGTCAGGAAACCATGACTATCTGTTGATCAACGAGCTAGTCAACTAGAGGCTTACTAGGGACACGTTGTGGTCTATGTATTCACACATGCATTACGATTTCCGGATAACACAATATAGCATGAACAATAGACAATTACCATGAACAAAGAAATATAATAATAACCATTTATTATTGCCTCTAGGGAATATTTCAAACAGGGACACGATGTTTACCCAGGTTCGGGCCCTCTTAATGGAGGTAATACCCTACTTCCTGCTTGATTGATCTTGATGAATATAGAGATTACAAGAGTTGATCTACCCTGAGATCATATGTTGTGGTCTAAACCTGAGGGTATGATGAATAATGTCATGATGCTCTATCGACTAGCCTGGCCTCGGCTTATATAATGTAACGGAGGCCTAGGATAACAAGAGTCCTAGTCGAATACGTTGGTGAAGAGGAGTCCTTGTCTTGATCACCAAGTCTTGTGGAATCTTCCTTGTATGCGGCATGGGCTGTTCGAACTAGCCCAATAGTGAACCGCCATTGGGGTCCTCGGCCCGATCCAGCTGGTCGGGAGACAACGTGGTGAGTACCCCCTAGTCCAGGACACCATCAGTAGCCCCCTGAACCGGTCTTCAAGTTGGGGACACTTCTCGATTCTTCCGAACTGTTCTTCATCTTCGGTCGTCGGTCTTGAAAACTGGTTCAACAAATCTTCTCATCTTCGATCTTGAGGATCGCCGAAGTGAATCCGAAGAGTTTACACGTCGGGTATCCGAGGAGCCCCTTTAAGTTCTCAGACTTTTATCAATGCCTTGTTATTTTTTACACCACACCTCGAGTTTGAAGTTGTTCCCGTGCGGCGGTGTCCTCTTGCATCCGAGCTCCAACGCCGAACTGCATTCGAGGTATCATTTGCAGACGAGCACCAACGCCGGACTATATCCAAGGTGTCATAGATCACCTCGGCTTGAAAAAGTTTGAAGGAGGTTATCCGAGTTTAATGCTGAAAAGTTCTCTATGGAACGAGCCATTCAAATTCGGGCTTTATGCCAGACCGCGTTCGAGCTCCAACGCCGGACTACATCCGAGCTCTAACGATGGTCTGCGTCCGAGGTTTCTTAAACTACCTTGGTCTTTGAAAGATTGAACGAATTCAGCCGAGCTTAATGCCGAAAATGCCCTCTATGGAGCCAGCCACTGGCGCCCGAGCTTTATGCTGGACTGCTTCCGAGGTGGTGCACCACCCCGACCGCGGACTGATTTTTTGTGAATATTTTTTACTGGTGCAATTTATTCTCTGCCAAGATATATAGCCAGTAGCCCTCAAGGTGCGTGTCAGTCTAAAACCCGAGATGCACCTGAAGGAAAACATGAAACCACTGATCCTACTAGCCCTTGAGACTCAGGTCGGTTCACGAAATTAACCTGAGGATCAACTCCTAGCTCGGCAGCATACGTAGGAATAGAAACGCAGTGTAATATATTAGAGGTAATAATGATCGGCGGACGGGCCCCTGAGAGAGGGACGTGAGAAGTCGCCGTGATATATTAGCTTGATGCCGGATAAGTCCCAGATGGTACTTATTGTTGTCTGAAGACGCGCTTGTCCGTAGTTCGGTCATGCCGAACACTGAGCACTTTGAATTTTCTGCGTTGAATAGGCAATGCAGTAGCCCCCGAGACACTGGTCGGGTGGCAACACCAGATCAGGGGATCGATGTGCCCCTTTAATGTTAGTAAATGATAAGCCCGAAGCCCAGTAGCCCCCGAGCCTTAATGCGGGCACAGGTGGCCGAATTAAGGATCGATATCCAGAGTAAAATCACAAATTATGTGTAATGATTCTATGTATCCAAGTACTTTACATCATTAATGCTCGGATCCGCATTGTACAAAACTTTGTTGACCGACCATCGGCTTCCACCTCCTCGGCCAGTAGCCGAGGAGTGTTTGTCCTACTTTGTAAAGCCTTTATGAGGGCAAAGATTTACGACAAACAAGGCAATCTGGCCATACGGTTTTATAAACAAATGTACGCAGAGAGATATGTTATATTACTGTTTAACATAAGAAATGTCTTCCAAAGAAAATAGTCCCGCTATTGGTTCCTTTCTTTGGGTTTTCATGCTAAGCATGATCATGAAACCTCAGCTCCGATCAATGTGGGAGCAAAATATTGAGGATTTAGTTTGGGGAAAGTTCCCAAACTATGTGGTCTTTAGCGAACCCATATTTTCACTTCCGTCGTTGCCGACCAATTAGATCCTTTAAGATGGCTTGCTTTCGGCTTCACCCAGTCTGAAGTACTAACCCGGATGACCCGGTAGTAACAATCACAGAGGTGCTCCCTTTACTGCCTAGCCGAACAATCGGGAACGTAGGGGTAAGCACAGGAGCCAGGCAACCCATCTTGGCCAAAATCTTAAGTCAAACTGATGCATATGAATGGCTTTATAACGATGATTATGGAAGGCAGCCCTTGTATATTAAATACAAATGCCGATGATATGTTTATTTTGACTCCGTTGTGACCGTTTATCAGTTGAAAGTGGCCCATCATCGGCTTCCACCCCCTTGTAGATGCTACGCAGGATGTTTCCACAATAACAAACAACCCTTAGCCGACGTCTCGGTGCCCGAAGGCGGTTGTGTTAGCGGAAATGAGGTAATCAGATATGCGGGCTTTATAACTTTCACTTAGTCATAGGAGCTTAAAGTTGGGAGGCCAAATATTAGCCCTCGGTTAATGTTCGGCGACAGCCGAGGTCAAGCCGTTAACAATTCGGCCAATATTATGAACGGCTCGTCGCTTAACACGGGGTGACCTCCATCGAGCTTATAGTTTAACACAGTCATCGGATCGCTGACCAGTTTACGCAGTCAGTTTTTGCTACCTCTTGAGCACTGCGTTGGTTTTCCCTTGAAGAGGAAAGGGTGATGCAGTAAAGTAGCGTAAGTATTTCCCTCAGTTTTTGATAACCAAGGTATCAATCCAGTAGGAGACCATGTTCAAGTCCCACGTACCTACACAAACAAATAAGAACCTTGCAACCAACGCGATAAAGGGGTTGTCAATCCCTTCACGACCACTTGCAAAAGTGAGATCTGATAGAGATGATAAGATAATATTTTTGGTATTTTTATGTTGAAGACTAACAGTAAAGAAAGCAAAATAAACGGTAATAGAAATAACGGTAGATTAATATGATAGAGAATAGACCCGGGGGCCATAGGTTTCACTAGTGGCTTCTCTCAAGAGCATAAGTATTACGGTGGGTGAACAAATTACTGTCGAGCAATTGATAGAATTGAGCATAGTTATGAGAATATCTAGGTATGATCATGTATATAGGCATCACGTCCGTGACAAGTAGACCAACTCCTGCCTGCATCTACTACTATTACTCCACACATCGACGGCTATCCAACATGCATCTAGAGTATTAAGTTCATAAGAACAGAGTAACGCTTTAAGCAAGATGACATGATGTAGAGGGATAAACTCAAGCAATATGATATAAACCCCATCTTTTTATCCTCGATGGCAACAATACAATACGTGTCGTTTCCCCTTCTGTCACTGGGATCGAGCACCGCAAGATTAAACCCAAAGCTAAGCACTTCTCCCATTGCAAGAAAGATCAATCTAGTAGGCCAAACCAAACTAATAATTCGAAGAGACTTGCAAAGATAACAAATCATACATAAAAGAATTCAGAGGAGATTCAAATATTGTTCATAGATAATCTTGATCATAAACCCACAATTCATCGGATCTCGACAAACACACCGCAAAAGAAGATTACATCGAATAGATCTCCAAGAGAATCGAGGAGAACTTTGTATTGAGATCCAAAGAGAGAGAAGAAGCCATCTAGCTAATAACTATGGACCCGAAGGTCTGAGGTAAACTACTCACACATCATCGGAGAGGCTATGGTGTTGATGTAGAAGCCCTCCGTGATCAATGCCCCCTCCGGCGGAGCGCCGCTAAAGGCCCCAAGATGGGATCTCACGGGTACAGTGAGTTGCGGCGGTGGAAATAGGGTTTCGGCTCCTGTTCTGATGTTTCTAGGGTATATGAGTATATATAGGTGAAAGAGGTCGGTCAGGAGAGCTACGAGGGGCCCACGAGGGTGGGGGCGTGCCCAGGGGGCAGGCGCGCCTCCCTGCCTCGTGGCCTCCTCGTTGATTGCTTGACGTCCACTCCAAGTCCTCTGGATCACGTTTGTTCCAAAAATCACGTTCCCGAAGGTGTCATTCCGTTTGGACTCCGTTTGATATTCCTTTCCTTCGAAACACTGAAATAGGCAAAAAACCAGCAATTTGGGCTAGGCCTCTGGTTAATAGGTTAGTCCCAAAAATAATATAAAAGTGTATAATAAAGCCCATTGAACAACCAAAACAGATAATATAATAGCATGGAACAATAAAAAATTATAGATATGTTGGAGACGTATCAAGCATCCCCAAGCTTAATTCCTGCTCGTCCTCGAGTAGGTAAATGATAAAAACAGAATTTTTGATGTGGAATGCTACTTAGCATAATTTCCAATGTAATTCTTTTTATTATGGCATGAATATTTAGATCCGAAAGATTCAAGATAAAAGTTTAATGTTGACATAAAAACAATAATACTTCAAACGTGCTAACCAAGCAATTATGTCTTATCAAAATAACATAGCCATAGAAAGCTTATCCCTACAAAATCATATAGTTAGGCCATGCTTCAATTTCGTCACACAAAACGTTCTCATCATGCATAACCCCGATGACAAGCCGAACAATTGGTTCATACTTTTTAACGCGCTTCAGCCTTTTCAACCCTTACGCAATACATGAGCGCAAGCCATGGATATAGCACTATGGGTGGAATAAAGTATAATGATGGGGGTTATGTGAGAAGACAAAAAGGTAGAAAGTCTCACATTGACGCGGCTAATCAATAGGCTATGGAGATGCCCATCAATTGATGTCAATGTGAGGAGTAGGGATTGCCATGCAACGGATGCACTAGAGCTATAAATATATGAAAGCTCAACAAAAGAAACTAAGTGGGTGTGCATCCAACTTGCTTGCTCACGAAGACCTAGGGCATTTTGAGGAAGCCCATCATTGGAATATACAAGCCAAGTTCTATAATGAAAAATTCCCACTAGTATATGAAAGTGACAACATAGGAGACTCTCTATCATGAAGATCACGGTGCTACTTTGAAGCACAAGTGTGGAAAAAGGATAGTAACATTGTCCCTTCTCTCTTTTTCTCTCATTTTTCTTGGGCCTTCTCTTTTTTTGGCCTCTTTTTTTTCTTTTTTTTTCTTAGTCCGGAATCTCATCACGACTTGTGGGGGAATCATAGTCTCCATCATCCTTTCCTCACATGGGACAATGCTCTAATAATGATGATCATCACACTTTTAATTACTTACAACTCAAGAATTACAACTCAATGCTTAGAACAAAATATGACTCTATGTGAATGCCTCCGGCGGTGTACCGGGATATGCAATGAATCAAGAGTGACATGTATAAAAAATTAGGAATGGTGGCTTTGCCACAAATACAATGTCAACTACATGATCATGCAAAGCAATATGACAATGATGAAGCGTGTCATAATAAACGAACGGTGGAAAGTTGCATGGCAATATATCTCGGAATGGCTATGGAAATGCCATGATAGGTAGGTATGGTGGCGGTTTTGAGGAAGATATAAGGAGGTTTATGTTTGATAGAGCGTATCATATCACGGGGTTTGGATGCACCGGCGAAGTTTGCACCAACTCTCAAGGTGAGAAAGGGCAATGCACGGTACCGTAGAGGCTAGAAAATGTGGAAGGGTGAGAGTGCGTATAATCCATGGACTCACATTAGTCATAAAGAACTCATATACTTATTGCAAAAGTTTATTAGACCTCGAAGCAAAGTACTACTACGCATGCCCCTAGAGGGATAGCTTGGTAGGAAAAGACCATCGCTCGTCCCCGTCCGTCACTCATAAGGAAAGCAATAAAAGAACACCTTATGCGTCAAATTTGTCACACAACTTTTACCATACGTGCATGCTACGAGACTTGCCAACCTTAACACAAGTATTTCACAATTACTCAACTAGCACACTCTATTATTACCACCTTTATATCTCAAAACACTTATCAAGTATCAAACTTCTCACGATATTCAATGAACTCAATATGGAAGTTTTTATTATACTCATCTTGGATGCCTATCATATTAGGACTAATTTCACATTTAAAGAAAATTACCATGATGTTTAAGACTCTCAAAATAATATAAGTGAAGCATGAGAGATCAATAATTTCTATAAAATAAAACCACCACCGTGCTCTAAAAGATATAAGTGAAGCACTAGAGCAAAAACTATATAGCTCAAAAGATATAAGTGAAGCACATAGAGTATTCTAATAAATTCTGAATCAAGTGTGTCTCTCTCAAAAGGTGTGTACAGCAAGGATTATTGTGGTAAACTAAAAAGCAAAGAGTCAAATCATACAAGACGCTCCAAGAAAAACACATATCATGTGGTGAATAAAAATATAGCCCCAAGTAAAGTTACCGATAGATGAAGACGAAAGAGGGGATGCCTTCCGGGGCATCCCCAAGCTTAAGCTTTTGGTTGTCCTTGAATTTTACCTTGGGGTGCCTTGGTCATCCCCAAGCTAAGGCTCTTGCCACTCCTTGTTCCATAATCCATCAAATCTTACCCAAAACTTGAAAACTTCACAACACAAAACTCAACAGAAAATCTCATGAGCTCCGTTAGCGAAATAAGACAAACCACCACTTTAAGGTAGTGTATTTAACTCATTATTTATTTATATTGGTGTTAAACCCACTGCATTCCAACTTCTCTATGGTTCATAAGCTCTATTACTAGCCATAGATTCATCAAAATAAGCAAACAACACACGAAAAACAGAATCTGTCAAAAACAGAACAGTCTGTAGTAATCTGTATCCAACGCAAACTTCTGTAACTCAAAAATTCTACCAAAAAAGGAAATACTAGATAATTTATTTATTGATCTACTTCAATTGGAATCAGTATTTTATCACTTTCTGGTGATTTTTAACAATTGTTTTCGTGAACAGAAAGTTTCTGGAATTTTCAGCAAGATCAAATAACTATCATCCAAGAAGATCCTATAGGTTTCACTTGGCACAAACACTAATTAAAACATAAAAAAAATCTAAACAGAGGCTAGATCAAATATTTATTACTAAACAGAACCAAAAAGTAAGAAACTAAAATAAAATTGGGTTGCCTCCCAACAAGCGCTATCGTTTAACGCCCCTAGCTAGGCATAAAAGCGAAGGTAGATCTAAGTATTGTCATCTTTGGTAGGCAATTCATAAGTGGCTCTCATAATATATTCATCAGTTAATTTAATCTTCTTTCTAGGGAAGTGTTCCATGCCTTTCCTTAACGGAAATTGGAACCTAATATTCCCTTCCTTCATATCAATAATTGCACCAACCGTTCTAAGGAAAGGTCTACCAAGAATAATAGGACATTAAGGATTGCAATCTATATCAAGAACAATAAAATATACGGGCACATAATTCCTATTTGCAACAATAAGAACATCATTAATTCTTCCCATAGGTTTCTTGATAGTGGAATGCGCAAGGTGCAAGTTTAAAGAGCAATCATCAAATTCACGGAAACCTAGCAAATCACACAAAGTTTTTGGAATCGTGGAAACACTAGCACCCAAATCACACAAAGCATAGCATTCATGATCTTTAATTTTAATTTTAATTGTAGGTTCCCACTCATCATAAAGTTTTCTAGGGATAGAAACTTCCAACTCAAGTTTTTCTTCATAAGATTGCATCAAAGCATCAACGATATGTTTAGTAAAGGCTTTATTTTGACTATAAGCATGAGGAGAATTTAGCACGGATTGCAACAAGGAAATACAATCTATTAAAGAGCAATTATCATAGTTAAATTCCTTGAAATCCAAAATAGTGGGTTCATTGCTATCTAAAGTTTTAACCTCTTCAATCCCACTTTTACCAAATTTTGCATCAAGATCTAAAAACTCCGAATTATTGGGACGCCTTTTAACTAAAGTTGACTCATCTCCAGTCCCATCATTATCTCATATTGAAAAACAAAGATTTAATAGGAGACACATCAATAACTTTTAGATCTTCATCTTTATTCTCATAAAAACTAGAAGAACACGCCTTTACAAAGCAATCTTTCTTAGCGCGCATCCTAGCGGTTCTTTCTTTGCACTCATCAATGGAAATTCTCATGGCTTTGAGAGACTCATTGATATCATGCTTAGGTGGAATAGATCTAAGCTTCAAAGAATCAACATCAAGAGAAATTCTATCCACGTTCCTAGCCAATTCATCAACCTTAAGCAATTTTTCTTCAAGCAAAGCATTGAAATTCTTTTGTGAATTCATAAACTCTTTAACACTAGTCTCAAATCAGAGGGCAACTTATTAAAATTTCCATAAGAATTGTTGTAGGAATTACCATAATTATTAGAGGAATTACTAGGGAACGGCCTAGGATTAAAGTTTCCTCTATACGCGTTGTTACCAAAATTATTCCTACCAACAAAATTCACATCCATAGATTCATTATTATTCTCAATCAAAGTAGACAAAGGCATATCATTAGGATCAGAAGAAATACTCTTATTAGCAAACAATTTCATAAGTTCATCCATCTTTCCACTTAAAACATTAATTTCTTCAATCGCATGAACCTTTTTACTAGTAGATCTTTCAGTGTGCCATTGAGAATAATTAACCATAATATTATCTAGGAGTTTAGTAGCTTCTCCTAAAGTGATTTCCATAAAAGTGCCTCCCGCGGCCGAATCTAAAAGATTTCTAGAAGCAAAATTCAATCCGGCATAAAATTTTTGTATAATCATCCACAAATTCAAACCATGAGTAGGGCAATTACGTATCATTAATTTCATCCTCTCCCAAGCTTGTGCAACATGTTCATGATCAAGTTGCTTAAAATTCATAATATCGTTTCTAAGAGAGATGATCTTAGCGGGAGGAAAATACTTAGAGATAAAAGCATCTTTGCACTTATTCCAAGAATCAATACTATTTTTAGGCAAAGACGAAAACCAAGTTTTAGCACGATCTCTAAGAGAAAACGGATATCGCTTCAATTTAACAATAACATTGTCCACATCTTTCTTCTTTTGCATGTCACACAAATCAACAAAGCTATTTAGATGGGTAGCGACATCTTCACTAGGAAGGCCGGCGAATTAATCTTTCATGACAAGATTCAACAAAGCAGCATTAATTTCACAAGATTCAGCATCGGTAAGAGGAGCAATCGGAGTGCTAAGAAAATCATTGTTGTTGGTATTGGTAAAGTCACACAATTTAGTATTGTCTTGAGCCATCGTGACAAGCAAGCAATCCAACACACGAGCAAACAAGAAGCACGCGAAAAAGAGGCGAACGGAAAAGAGGGCGAATAAAACGGCAAGGGTGAAGTGGGGGAGAGGAAAACGAGAGGCAAATGGCAAATAATGTAATGCGAGGGGTAAGAGTTTGTGATGGGTACTTGGTATGTCTTGACTTGTGCGTAGACTCCCCGGCAACGGCGCCAGAAATCCTTCTTGCTACCTCTTGAGCACTGCGTTGGTTTTCCCTTGAAGAGGAAAGGGTGATGCAGTAAAGTAGCGTAAGTATTTCCCTCAGTTTTTGAGAACCAAGGTATCAATCCAGTAGGAGACCACGTCAAGTCCCACGTACCTACACAAACAAATAAGAACCTTGCAACCAACGCGATAAAGGGGTTGTCAATCCCTTCACGGCCACTTGCAAAAGTGAGATCTGATAGAGATGATAAGATAATATTTTTGGTATTTTTATGATAAAGACTAAAAGTAAAGAAAGCAAAATAAACGGTAATAGAAATAACGGTAGATTAATATGATAGAGAATAGACCCGGGGGCCATAGGTTTCACTAGTGGCTTCTCTCAAGAGCATAAGTATTACGGTGGGTGAACAAATTACTGTCGAGCAATTGATAGAATTGAGCATAGTTATGAGAATATCTAGGTATGATCATGTATATAGGCATCACGTCCGTGACAAGTAGACCAACTCCTGCCTGCATCTACTACTATTACTCCACACATCGACCGCTATCCAACATGCATCTAGAGTATTAAGTTCATAAGAACAGAGTAACGCTTTAAGCAAGATGAAATGATGTAGAGGGATAAACTCAAGCAATATGATATAAACCCCATCTTTTTATCCTCGATGGCAACAATACAATATGTGTCGTTTCCCCTTCTGTCACTTGGATCGAGCACCGCAAGATTGAACCCAAAGCTAAGCACTTCTCCCACTGCAAGAAAGATCAATCTAGTAGGCCAAACCAAACTGATAATTCGAAGAGACTTGCAAAGATAACAAATCATACATAAAAGAATTCAGAGGAGATTCAAATATTGTTCATAGATTATCTTGATCATAAACCCACAATTCATCGGATCTCGACAAACACACCGCAAAAGAAGATTACATCGAATAGATCTCCAAGAGAATCGAGGAGAATTTTGTATTGAGATCCAAAGAGAGAGAAGAAGCCATCTAGCTAATAACTATGGACTGGAAGGTCTGAGGTAAACTACACACACATCATCGGAGAGGCTATGGTGTTGATGTAGAAGCCCTCCGTGATCAATGTCCCCTCCGGCGGAGCGCCGAAAAAGGCCCCAAGATGGGATCTCACGGGTACAGAGAGTTGCGGCGGTGGAAATAGGGTTTCGGCTCCTGTTCTGATGTTTCCAGGGTATATGAGTATATATAGGCGAAAGAGGTCGGTCAGGAGAGCTACGAGGGGCCCACGAGGGTGGGGGCGCGCCTTCCTGCCTCGTGGCCTCCTCGTTGATTGCCTGGCGTCCACTCCAAGTCCTCTGGATCACATTTGTTCCGAAAATCACGTTCCCGAAGGTTTCATTCCGTTTGGACTCTGTTTGATATTTCTTTCCTTCGAAACACTGAAATAGGAAAAAAAACAGCAATTTGGGTTGGGCCTCCGGTTAATAGTTAGTCCCAAAAATAATATAAAAGTGTATAATAAAGCCCATTGAACATCCAAAACAGATATTATAATAGCATGGAACAATAAAAAATTATAGATACATTGGAGACGTATCAGTTTTCGGCTTTCTCCACTGAGGCGCTTAACCATGCGAGCTGGAAGCACAATCGCAGTGGTTCTCCCTTTGCACACCTAGCCGAACAAACCGGAACGTAGGAGGCAAGCATAGGAGCCGGGCAACCCAACTATTGACCAAAGACACGATTCGAAACCGATGCATATATAGCAATATCCGAGAATGTTTTTGCCGAATCTCTAAAGGTGTCCGACGTTGCACTGCGAGACTTATGCTGGAAACACACAAATACTTTAAAAGTGCCATAGGCTTGGAAAACCAAAAACTTCAGTAAAAACTTGATGTCCGAACTAGATCAAGTGTTCGGTGCCAATCCAAAAATTGGTCTTAGAAAAAAATTGTGCTTCTGTCGTGCTTTAACATGACACATCCTATCTCAAGACTTCAAGCGGGTCAGCCTACGGCTTCAACCTCCTATCCCGAAGGCGGAGTACTTCTCGTTAGGCCAGTTTAGCAAACTAAACTGTAGCGGCTTTGAGAGAGAAATTAGGCTCCCCGGCTATTGATCACACACTCGCATCGAAAAAAGGAGTGATAGAAAAAGACTTTGCAACGACTAAGAAGAAGAACACTTATTATAAAACAGCTCACATAAATTTAAGAGCCCCCAGTTAACAGGGGAAATGAAGTGTTTTTAATCAAACAACATTTGTGAGCATGGTCGAACCGAACAGAAATTAAAAATTTAAAACTTTGAGCATGAAAGCGACTTAGCTGGTTAATGTGTTCAGCACTAATGACATGGTCCGAGCTTGATGCGGGACAAGGGCCCAGCCCCAAGCCGGTCCCGAGGTGGCCGAGCGAAGAGCTCGGCACTCTGAAGTGGCGACGTAGCACGGCCAATGTGTCAAGGTGTAACCCCCAGTCCGACTGAGGCGACGGAGCAGCCGGCAGTATGACGCCGAAGTCCTCGGCGTGGGTTAATGAAGTGTTGACGTGGTATGTCGATATGCCGAAGTGACAGCGCTGCCCAACCCGGATCATTTACCTGTGAACAGAAAATAGTGCCAGCCGGAGATAATAGTAATAATTTTTTTAAAGGCTGCATGATTAATAATTTATGCAAAGTGAGTAATAAAAGAAATATGGCCCGTGTGCCGAACACCCGACGAGGTAGGACCCTCTTGATGATGCCGAAGTCCCCGAGGCAACCGAACATGTCGGTATGGCAATTCGATCAACAAGGTGATCACGCGAGCCGATTTATGCCGATTGGGACGATGACGTCGGCTTGCCGAAGTGACCGCCTGACGTAGTCGAAGTCGATTACCTACACATGTAAAATAGTGCAGTACAAAAAATAATAATATAAATATAATTAAAACCTCGCATAATTAATTTACGCAAAATAATTTTTTTAAAGAGATGTGGCCAGGTGTCGAAGCCAATGTCGGTGCGGGGCGCCGGCGTGACAAAGCCTGTATTCACAGGGCGGTCCATGTCCCCGATGAGGCGTTCGCCGAACTGCGGACGGGTAACTAGCCGAACCATCACGCAACCATCATTAATGCGGTCGTCATTTGACACACCTATGTACAGATTATGGAACAAACCAGAGTAATAATTCCACGGGAAAAATAAACCCAAGCAAGAAAAATTACTAGGATTAATAGCACCTGGTTTATCTGTTGCGGCAATCTGAAGAAAGGTTACACCGAACATTGGGACTCGATCCGCACACCCATTGCCTAATGGGCGATGAAGCGACGACATGGCGATGCTGGCAAATGTTGGCTTGCTGAGGCAAAGCCCCCGGTCCAGCTAATGTGATGAAGCTGGTCGGCTGGTGACACCAAAGTATCCGGAGTAGGTTGATGAAGAGATGGAGAAGCCCCCGGTCCAGACGAGGTGACGGAGCAGGTCAGTAAGGTGACGTTGCAGCCGCTGTGCCAGCCGAGGTGTTGAAGCGATTCAGCGTGGCAGACATTGGTTTGAAGAAGCTACGGCTCGGCCATGCCGACGCTGGTCATAACTTGTGACGCGGTCAAAGCCGGATTGATGAAGTGACTGAGCGGCGATGTCGGCGCGCCTGACCCGTGCAATCCATGGGGCGATGGTGTTGGTGACAATTTAGTCTTCGTGATGCCGAACTCTTGTTCGGCCTGCCGAGCTGATGATCCGATAAGGTTGGGCTCGGCTCGATGAAGCGACGATCTGTCTAGCGCAGGTCGACATAATCACTGGGATCCCTTCTACGTTGGCGGGCGCGGGGTTGTGCAAAGAGCGTGTCTGACAGGAAGCACCCAGATTGTTTACCCAGGTTCGGGCCGCGGAGATGCGTAATACCCTAGTCCTGCTTTGGCGGATGTATTTGAGTGTTCTTGTGTTCTTGAGCTAGCTACAGGGTGTGACTTGCCCAAAGGATCTGAATCCTTCTCCTGGTCGCCTCAGGCTTCCTTTTATAGACAAAAGGGGTTGCCACAGTGGCACACAGGAGGTGGAAAAGGTGTATAGTGGATGAGTCTATCCTCTGGCACCGTCGGACAAACGCATTTAATACGCTGCCGACGTGCCCCTCTTGCTTTATCGGGGACGGCAAGGAAGCACGTCCCAGCTGTCGCCGCCTCGCCTGGCTTCGACACGCGCCCGGGCCAACGAGGTGTCGTGGCGCCACGTTGGCTGGCTGCTGGGCTGGCGCGGTGGCGGAGCCTTCACGAAGATCTGCATGCCACCACGCAGGTGCTTGCTGGGTTGGTGTAGAGGCCGCTCGTTGCCACGCACGTGCCTGCTCAGCTGGTTGAGCTGGCAGCTGCATGGGGACGGCGGCGGTGTCTTGGCAGGCGTGGGCCAGGCTGTGGTCCCGCTGATGCCCACGGCAAGGGCCTTGTCGGGGGCTCGGCAAGGGTCTTGCCATGGCGTCGTGGCCGTCCCCGGCAAGGCGCTTGCCAGGGGTCTCGTGGATTTACTCGGCTAGGATCCCGCCGAGGGTCGTCGTCTTCTGGTCCTCATCTGATCTCGCGTGTTTATGATCTTGACAAAGATCTGCATGCCACCATGGAGGTGCCTCCCCAGCCTTGGTTCCAATGTGGTTTGTTGACGTTGGTACCCCTGGGCTCAAGGGAGGCGCGCTCCGTTGGCGTTAGGCAAGTTGCCCCGGCAAGGCTCTTGCCGGGGCTGCGGAGGCCGTCCCGGCAAGGGTCTTGCCGGGGGAGTCCACCTCGGCCTCTTGCTCTTCGTGGTCTCGGGGTCTTGGCGTTGCCTTGGCTATCTTGTGCTCCGGATTCCCTCCTCTGCCCTGCTCGGTGTGGTCGTGGGCGCGGCTCTGACTGCCCGTGCACAAGTAAAGGGGTCAAAAGGAGAGCCCCTACTTTTGTACACCGACAGGGTGAAGTAAGGGCTGGTTTGACACCGGCACGACGGTGAAGATTACCTCTGAAAAGGAGAAAAATTTGTGAGCATGTGTACGGAAACAAAACACAATACCCTAGAAAGAGATTCTTCCAAAAAGGTTGTCCAATATCCCGTTCATGAAGAAAGATGAACTCAGGTCGGATTCGTATTCGCGCAGAAAACAGATCCGAAAACTGATGCACCAATCGGATGGTTCCCAGAGTTTGGACGGTTGGATCGAGCTGAAATTTTGAGAGGTGGTAGATATGGAAATTCCGCACAAGATGAACCACTGGATCTTCCAAATGACCTCTGAGCTAGGCTCTGGAGACCACGCCCTAAACTCGTCCAGATTCCCGTCCAGACTTGACAGGTCTCTAGTATATCATAGATCGCCGAAGATTCCTCCATCGGAATGCGACGAAATTTTACAGGGTTGTTGTAGACTCAATTCCGCACAATTCCATCGAAGGAATCGTCAAAGCGATGCTCGAGGAGGCGGTGGCGGCGGATACAAGTTTGCTGTTCAGAAAAATAGCACGGTCGCTCAAGGGCAATGTTGACGTTGAGCCCCCGGGCTCCATGGATGATTCCTCCATGATCTTGATAGAGATCAGAGTTGATGATGACAAGGACATATGTCCGATATTGACGATCTGAAGAGGAGCCTGGTCCTCGGACCAACCGAGGTGACCAGTCGAGCCGGCGATGAAGACACCGGCGTCACAGTTGATCTGCAGACCAGCCATTGATCCCTTGCCGATCACACAGTGGAACTCTCAATGAAAGCACCATTGTCGGTGTCAAAACCGGCAGATTTCGGGTAGGGGGTCCCAAGCTGTGTGTCATGAATCGATGGGTAACAGGAGACAGGGGACACGATGTTTACCCAGGTTCGGGCCCTCTTAATGGAGGTAATACCCTACTTCCTGCTTGATTGATCTTGATGAATATAGAGATTACAAGAGTTGATCTACCCTGAGATCATATGTTGTGGTCTAAACCTGGGGGTATGATGAATAATGTCATGATGCTCTATCGACTAGCCTGGCCTCGGCTTATATAATGTACCGGAGGCCTAGGATAACAAGAGTCCTAGTCGAATACGTTGGTGAAGAGGAGTCCTTGTCTTGATCACCAAGTCTTGTGGAATCTTCCTTGTATGCGGCATGGGCTGTCCGAACTAGCCCAATAGTGAACCGCCATGGGGGTCCTCGGCCCGAGCCAGCTGGTCGGGAGACGACCTGGTGATACCCCCTAGTCCAGGACACCGTCATCAACCCCTATGCATAGATTACCCCAATGTCACCTCAGGAATCCGCGAGTTGAGTGCCAAAACATATATCAAGTGATCTCAAATCCATAAAAGTATTCAATCCGATAACAACGAAATCTCAAAGGGAAACTCAATTCATCACAAGATAGAGAGGGGAAAACACCATATGACCCGACTATATTAACAAAGCCCACGATACATCAACATCGTGACATCTCAAGAACACGAGAGAGAGAGGGAGATTAAACACATAGCTACTGGTACAAACCCTCAGCCCCGAGGGTGGACTACTCCCTCCTCATCGTGGTGGCCGCCGGGATGATGAAGATGGCCACCGGAGATGATTCCCCCCTCCGGCAGGGTGCCAGAAAGGGTCTAGATTGGTTTTCGGTGGCTACAGAGCCTTGCGGTGGCGGAACTTCTGATCTAGGTTAACCCATGATGGTTTCTCTATTTATAGGATTTTTTGGCGTTGGTTTCACGCTAAGATGGGCCTCGAGGTGAGCACAACCCACCGGGGCAAGCCAGGCCGACCAGGCGCGCCCTGGTGGGTTGTGCCCTCCTCGTGGCTCTTCTGGCCCTCCCACGAAGCTTCAGGGGTCTCTTTTGTTCAAAAAAATCGTCAAAAAGTTTCATCTCATTTGGAGAACTTTCATTTCTGCACAAAAAACAACACCATGGTAGTTCTTCTGAAAACAGCGTCAGGCCGGGTAAGTTCCATGCAAATCATACGAAAACCATATAAAATTGTTGTAAACATGGCATGAATACTTCCTAAATTATAGATATGTTGGAGATGTATCACTTGCTAGGCCTGCCGCCAAGGCCACCACGGTGCTAGACAACGCCACCATCCTGTGCGTATCCATCCACATGCGCCCGTCACTGAAACTCTGCAGCGCCATGCAGCCGGGATCCGCCGTCGGTCTTGCGGTAGATGTAACACAGCTCCTCCTCTTGTCCCCTCCAACCTGCACTTACTCCAAAACGATACCTCCAGGAGGGAGAATGACACTGAAGGCACCGTCATCGTCCGATCCGATAGACCCAGATCTAGGGTTTCCCCCAGAACATCCCGATCGAGTAGACGAGACCTATATTGGTACCTATATTACACAAAGTTCTTGTTACTTTCCTGAGAAAATTAGAAGGTGCTCTCCTCTACCAAGGTAACCACAGATACTATCAATAAGCAAAATTCCTTTTTTTCGATAAATGGCGCTTTTATTATCTCAAAATGTAGCATCAAGCAGATAAGAAAACATTGTGAGTAACATCCGGCCTCTGCATAACTAGGATGCACATAGCTAAACAACAAAAGTCTGACAAAAGGAAAAATAACAAAAATGACAAGTCAGCAACAGTAGAGTTCTATAGACCAGCACTATGCCTATGTCAAAAATGGAGGTAGATCGATTAGGAGGTTATGATGCCAGCCATGTTGGAAAAAACCTCCATAGCCACCTGCTCCAACCGCATACACACCGTCTTGAACATCGGTTGGTGCTCCGGCTGTTGTAGTGTAGACCACATATGAAGCAAGTGCATACAACGGAAAATAACTTGTAGAGAAGAAGCATTTTTGTCATTAAAAATTAAATCATTTCTAGATAGCCAAAGCGACCAAAGTAAGGCATACGCTCCCACCCTTATTAGCATTTTGAACTTATTTGAAATACCGTCCAACCAATAACCAAATATATTGGCAACACTTGTGGGCAGATACAAATTTGACGCTATTTGGATGACTGGCCATGTAGAACATGCAAACTTGCATTGGAAAAGGAGGTGCTCGATTGTCTCGTCATGAGCACAAAAGCAACACTACTTACTTCCTGTCCAGTTGCGTCGTGTAAGGTTGTCTTTGGTTAGCACAACTCCCCTACGAAGATACCACATGAAGATTTTAAACTTTTAGTCAAATCTTCGACTTCCAAATTTTCTTGTTATTACTCACTGGTACCTCAGAATGCATTAGCGCACGATACATAGAGTCTACTATGAAAGAACCCGATGTAGTAAGGTTCCAGCGAAAAATATCCCGGCCTTGTGTCAGGTTCATTGAATCCAGTCGGGATAAAAGATTATGCCATGACATAAGTCAGGGGCCAATCAAATCCCGCATGAACGAAATATTCGGTGGGGATGAACTGAGCATGTGCGCAATATATAGTATTATTTTTATCGCGAGCAATGGTATATAAGGCTAGGTATTGTTCTCGGAGACTGGCATTGCCTAGCCATATGTCTTTCCAGAAACAAATTTTTGACCCATCCTTTATCGCGAAAGACCCAAAGCGAAAGAGATGTTTCTTTGCCACCATTAGGCCAGCCCAAAAGTGTGAGTCACCAGGTTTCCAATAGGCCTGAGCCACTGCCTTTTGGCTTAGATACTTGTTGCGCAACATGGTTTGCCAAATACCATCCTCGGTAAAAAGTTTGAACAACCATTTACTAAATAGGGCTACATTCTTGACCTGGAGGTCATAAATACCAAGACCATCTTGGTTTTTCGGCCTACAAACCACGCTCCATTTGGCCAGCCTATACTTTTTATTTTCACCATCTCCTTGCCAAAAGAATCTGGGTCTAAAATAGTCCAGTCTTTGCAGCACCCCTTTTAGGAGTTGGAAAAAAGAAAGCATATAGAGAACCATATTTGTGAGGACGGAGTTAATCAAAACTAGTCGTCCTCCAACTGAGAGCATCTTGCCTTTTCAACTGCTCAACCGTTTCTCTAAATGCTCCTCTACATGTTTCCACTCCGCAATGATGAGACACCGATAGTGAATCGGCATTCCCAGATATTTAATCAGAAATTAGCCATGTGCACAACCAAACAGGTTGGCATAATCGGCAGCCGCCTCAACAACATCTCCAAAGCAGAAACGTTCGCTTTTATGGAAGTTAATTTTGAGACCCGACATTTGCTCAAACGCTGAAAGTAAGGGTTTCAGGTTTCGAGCTTTGTCCAGGTCATGTTCCATAAAAAGAATTGTTTCATCAGCATATTTCAGAATAGATAGGCCACCATCCACAAGGTGTGGCACTACTCCGGCAACCAGGCCGTCCTGCTTGGCGCGATCAATCTGAATAGCCAACATGTCAGCGACAATGTTAAATAACATTGGGGACATGGGGTCACCCTGCCGTAGTCCTTTTTTTGTCTAAAAGTAATGGCCTACATCATCATTGACTTTGATGGTCACACTACCTCCAGTTACAAAATTTTGTATCCACTGGCACCATTTTTTGGAGAAACCTTTCATTCTTAGGGCTTGTTGGAGGAAAGACCATTTGACCTTGTCATAGGCTTTTTTTTGATGCATTTCGTGAACGGTCTCATGCAAAATTACTACACCATCAAATATATTTATTCCTTGCATGAATGTCGTTTGAGATGGCCGGACAATATGGTCAACTACCGAGTTTAACCTATTCGTAGCCACTTTGGTGAAAACCTTGAAGCTAACATTAAGGAGGCATATAGGTCTGAACTGTTGGATCCGTTCAGCCTCCTTACTCTTTGGCAACAAGACAATCTCACCAAAATTAAGTCTGAATAGGTCTAGTCGGTCGGCGTGAAAACAATTGAACAACTCCAAAAGGTCAGTCTTGATGATATCCCATAAATTCTGATAGAATTCTGCGAGGAAACCATCTGGGCCTTGAGCTTTGTTATGTTCCATTTGAAACACAGCCGCTCCCACCTCCTTTTCTGAGAATGGTGCCGTTAGGATATCATTTTCTCTGCCATGACTTGTGAAATATCTTCTGCTCGGGTCTCATTGAGGGTGAAGTTCCCTTTAGTCGGCGCTCCGAACAAAGATTTGTAGTATTTTGTGATATTCTTTTTGAGCTCTTCCTGACCTTCGATCCGCCCCTCATCTTGTTGGAGACTGTAAATACATTTCTTCCTATGCCGCCCATTGGCAACCAATTGAAAGTATTTTGTATTATTAGCACCCATCAAAATGAAATCAGCTTTGGATCTCAGGTAGTATTTGATCTCGTCTTCTCACCAAAGACGGGCAACCTCGCAAAATTCCTTCTACACACATATTTGTATCGTCGGCTCAACCGAGTGAGATGTCAAATTCTGGCGGAAGGAATGATTGATTAATTGGTACACTGTACACCTAGCGTGCAGCCGTACCAGCCAGCATCCAAAATCTCAAAAGAAAAAGGAGATAGATATTCGGGACCTGCATATTTTTATGGTTGGCACCAAAGTACTCCCTCCGTTCCTAAATATAAGTCTTTATAGGGATTGCACTAGGTGGACTATATACGGAGCAAAATGAATGAATCTACACTTCAAATGCATCTATATACATCCGTATGTGGTTCATAGTGAAATCTCTACAAAGACTTATATTTAAGAACGGAGGGAGTACACCACATGCATGCATGAATCACGCACGAGTGACTGTGCATGCATGTGAAGAACATGGTCCTATCGGCCTTTCTCGTCCTCCTCCTCTGAGTTCGTGTCTCTTTTGCTGTTCGTGACATTGTTGTGTTGTGAGCTGTGACCGATCGAGGATCAGCGATCGGTGCTTGTCCCTTCGTTCGGAGAGGCAAACAGCTCGACGGGTCGGTGTCTCGTGCCATCATGGTAAGCGAGAGTCGTCTGATTTAAATTTAAAACCCATGTGGAATGAATGTGATAGTCTGACTGAGGCGGCTTGGCTCAGTGATAGTCCCATAGCTCCTTAAAAAACAACATGCAGTTGTCCTCTTCCCATTTGTACGTTGAGCCGCGTCACCAATTCCGGGTTTACTTCTTGACCTCAGACTGGAACCAAGACTTCTACCTATAATAATACTCTTTTTTTTTCTAAAATGTGAGCTCTGCCTCAGGGTTTACTTCATGACCTCAGACTGGATCGATCCAAGACTTCTACATAAGATAATGTTTTGATTGTTTTTTGCCAATACATTTGGCGCGATGATGTATACGCCTCACCTAGTGTATCTGCTGATCGGTGAGCTAATATTCGATGTCTATTATCTTGATTTTATTAGCGGCAATTTGCAAAGCTAGGGTCAACTACAAACGCTATGACAACTCAAACATATTTTTTGGTGTCCAATGCCCGCAAAGGTTTAATAATCCCACCAAGCGGAGAAATGATTCTACACAGATGCCAGAACAAATAGATTGCTAAACAAATCTAATATTTTTTCTCATGTTCTCGTAAATTACTCATCCCGGATCTCGCAAAAATTAATTTACTCATCTCGTAATCTAGTCCTATTGCATTGTATCGATGGTTATATAAACATCTTTTTGATGACCGCATGTACCCCACAGAGCAATATCATGATTGGTATCTCATTCACAAAAAAAAAAGGGTGATTGGTATCTTCAAGCAACAGTTGCCATCGATGTGCAAGCAGGCGAACAAGATAGGGTTGACAAATGGCAAGTATGCTATAAAAGTTGCCGTGAGCAAAATGTTTAGGCAATGTTAATTTAAGCTTGGACATTATCTTCTAAAATAAAGTTACACGTCTCACGCGCTTGGAGTTTGCATGCAATTGATTCATTGATGTTGTTTTTACATTTTTTATGGAACTAATGGATGGACCTTGCAACAGTTTATCCCCCCCCCCCCCCCCCCCAAAAAAAAGGGACGATGAAACCCCGGGCTCTTTATAAGCACGATGCACATGACCTTTCGTATTAACGATTAAGTAGAGTACAGAACAAAGGAAACCACTACCGAACAATTAACAAAATTAAATAACACTTATAAGTCGACTTCTTCTGATCAACACCTTTCAAGAAGAATAAAGTCCTCATGCCATTATCACCACATCCAGCCCGAGACGACGTGGACAAAGATTTGCATCCTATTTGCTTAGACCAGCCAATGAAGACCAGTGCAACAACAAATAGACAACATCTTCAACAAGGTAACAACGCAAGTCCGCAGCTACCGAGCACGACCAGTATAGGCCAGGACAAGAATTTTCACTCTGGACATGAAGGGGTGTTCCGATCAGCATATTGATGACAGACTGTTCGATGGTCGCGTTCGTCGGCACTCCATGTCAGGCCAAAAAAGCACTATTTGACTGGTAGGACGTCTTTCGACCTTAGACCTCTGTCATGGCCATCAGGAGGCGCCAATGCCTCAGTGTGGAACATTCGCTTCCACTCTAGACCACCGCGAGACACACTACAACATCGACCATACCGTCAAAGAATTCATGGAGGAACCGCCGGTGTGCCCTAAACTCATCAGCATCGGCATTGCCACTGGCGCCAAGAACCTCCTCATGTGATGGTTGCTTCCCTTGCACCAGACAAAAATCCCCATTGCGCTGCCAGCGAGCATGCATGACCTCTGTGGCTATGCCTGCAGATAAGTTGAGCGCCTACAAATGCGCCTTTGCACTCCTCGATCTCCTTGCTTCGATCGTCGAGGGTTGCCACCCTCAAACAACCTAGCCCTAAATAAATCTGAACTCTTATTAACCACGATAGGTAGTCCATAGGGAGAGATCCACATGACAGGTGAAGATAGTAGAAAAGTTATTTGCCTTATTTAAGGCATCACCAGAAAGGGAAAGCTCACTTTTATGAAAATTGATTTTTAGTCCAGGCATCTGTCAGGCAGGCACAATATGAATTTCATATTATGTGCACTTTCATAGTCATCTTGTAAAGGAAATATATATCATCTACATATTGCAGCATATTAAAACCATTTTCAATGTTTTCCTCGAGCACTCCTTTGATTAAACCATTTCTTCTAGCTCTATCCATAATCATGGCCAAAGCATCAGAAGCCAAATCAAAGAACAAAGGAGACAAAGAGTCTCCTTGTCTTACCTTTATGGGTGGGAAAGTAAGGTTCTATATTGCCATTAACTCTAATGCCTATATTACCCTCCTAATAGCATGCATAACCCAACCATTCCATTTATAAGGAAAACCTTTTACTTTTAACATTTGCATCACAAGAGGCCAGTTAACCTTATCATAAGCTTTTCCAAAGTCAACTTTAAAGATCCCGCCACTTTGTTTTTTCCACATGAATACTTATAGAGTTTTATGTAAAATCATCACCCACTCCATAACGAATCTGCCCTTTATAAAAATAGTTTGAACGGGTGAAATAACCTCCCCAACTACCTCATTCAACGAGTTCATAAGTACTTTAGTGAAAATTTTGAAACTGGTTGACATTAAGCAGGCAAATACGCCTATACTTTTGTATTTGATTAGCATGAATGGTTTTAAGAGCCAAGGTGATAATCCCATAATGAGTCTAGATATATCCACTTTGCTTGTATGTAAGTAATCAAACATGGCTTTTAAATCAAACTTAACCAAATCCTAGAAGTGTTGAAAAATTCTGTAGTGAAACCATCAAGTCAGGGAGATTTATTATGAGCCATACTAAAAACCCCAGTTTGATCTTTTCCGTAGAAAATCTGCAATTAATTGTGTGCACCTTCTCTTGGAATAGTTTAGGAGCCTATATATCTAAAGATATAGTAGAAACCTTAGGGTGTCCAAATAGATTCTTTATAAAAATGTTAATATAAGTAATCAATTCCTTACCCCCCCCCCCACCCTATCAATTTGACCTTCCTCTAGATCCAAAGAAGTAATCATATTTTTCCGTCGCCTTCTATTGGCCTTAGCATGAAAATATTTAGTATTAGTGTATTCTTCAAAGATATCATTAATTTTAGCCCTTTGTTTCCATTTCAAATCTTCCTATTTCATAAGCCTGTGTCTACCTGTGGTCTTAGATCTTTCTGTTGCTGCCTCATTTAAGTAGTTAGGCCATGTAATTCACATTGTTTGTCAATGGGTATCCAATTTAATCGTGATATCCTTTTTCAGATCTTTGTACCCAAGCATTCATATTTTGATTCCTTCCTTTTTCCTTAAGCTTTCTCAGTCTTCTTTCCATTTATCTATTATAGATCCCTGGATAGTTGGATCCAACCAAGTATCTTGCAAGTAATCTACTACAGTGGCATAAATTGGAAAAGGCTTGTATTGTGTTATTGCCACCAGGGAAACAAATGATTTCGTGGTTGTCATTTGAATGCAGGGTGAAGACAATATATTGTCTACTTCATGTCATCATACTTAATACAATACTCTATTTTATTACTCCCTCCGTCTAGGTGAGTAAGTCATCTTAGGTTGTGCACCGTGACCAAGGAGGAGGAAAGAAAAAGAGACCTTAATGTTTATTTGCTAATTAATAGCATTGCATGCAATGAACTAACCACTGCATGTCGTGTTTGGTAGTCTCAAGTCATTAAAAGCATGCACACCCCTCATCTCTTATTGGTTGATATGTCAAGAAACAAGAAACAAGAAACAAGGTAGAAGTTAATGCACTGCGCCTAAGTGTTTTAAGATTATTTGATTTTCGTAAGATGACTTACACACCTAGACGGAGGGAGTACTTAATACTTTAAGATGCATGCTGGATAGCGGTCTTGGGTGGAGTATTAGCTATGTATGCAGTTGTATAACTATCTATAGATATTTGGACGTGATGCTCATATGTATTTATGCCATTTTTGCTAGTAAAAGGTTTGCAAAGTATCAATGGGAATAAGTAGGTTAATAGGATTATAAGAATAATTTGGAGACATATAAAACTAAAAAAACAATTGCAAACAACAGATTCATACTCCAAGCTGTGTCAATATCCTTTAAGTGTTTGTTTAGTAATTTGAGAAATGACAAGTCATGACCACCTGAACATTGAGACGATATTATTTCCATTGTAGTCTATACGGACAGCAGGGTTCATGATACGGAAAAGGGCATGCATGAGAGTATATTTACCACCGCCTAAAATATTCGTCTTCATGCATTGGAGTATATCTCACCTTCATCATTATTAAAAAGATAAGGACATTTGCTACTTGGAATGATACTATTGTTGATCTGGCAAAGCACTGAATCAAGCAATTCATTTGCCTGTAAGTATATCTCTCACAATTTGCTGACAAGGGCAAAGAAAGTGTAACTTCTATAGAACATGTGAACACATGTATGAACAAAAGTGGGCAGGAGGGATCAGGGATAATGGTAATTACATGGAGGTTATGGAGCTTAAATTTTTTTCCCTGACAGCCAGCTATGAGACATCCAATCTTCAGACAATAAAATAGGGCCCTCTGTTTATGTTATTTTTCATTTCAGCATGACCACTTTGCACACACCCAAATGTAATCAACATGACAACATATTTATTTATCAACCTATGAGATGGAAATCAGGAGCCACATTTGTGAACTCAGGTGTTAATTGTGAACCATCTCTTAAGCTTGCCCGCTGAAGTAAGCCACTGTTTTTATGTTTTGAGAGGTCAAATTTTCATGCTGGTTCTAGCGATGTATTTCAGCCTGATTTTTTTTAACATATAGATATAAATTCATACTGATTGTACGAGAGCTAAATATCTCAACTCTTTTTTACTGGAAATGATATGGATATCATACTCGTGTATTCAGTGATGTCCTAGTGTTCCCGTTTTACTCTTTGAACAATACACGCAAGGTCAAAGCCAAATCGATAGGGAAAAACAAAGAAATATCAATGTAGTGAGTTTGACTTGTACATGCAACGGTCTCGAACATCAAATTCATTACGTTGATACAACCACAAAGTGCAGAACTTGCCTATACTAATTTGTTAAGCTCTTGTCACAGAAGTGTTAAAGCAATTTGTATACAAAGTTCCTTACCTATGGAGAAGCGCGTCTAGTTGTGGTGGTGGTCGGACTTGGGGCCAGAGGAGAGGAGGTAGACGCAGTGCTCCCCCGCTTGGTGGTGGTAGTCGTGGAGCACGGCCAGATTGTTGTCCTCCCGTAGCCAGCGAGAGAAGGTCTGACCATGGGCGAAGGAGGCCGTTGACCGAGATGAATAGATCGCCCCTGCGAGGCATGGCCTTAATGATGACAAATCAGTACTAGTGGCCGGTGATCATTGGTGTCGACCGAGAGCGGTTGTGCGTTCGGGATTCGTGGTGGTGACAGGGAGCTGTGGCGGTTGGCAGATACACCACCGGGTTTGTGGAACCACCAGGTCATGGGAGACGAAGTGTTTGGGTGCTGGCCGACATGCAGAGGGGGCAGGGCTGCGGCTCGATGGCACATGGAGATGGTGGGCAGTGACGGTTTGGGCTACAGGAGGAGGCAACACAATGGGGGTAGAGGGCGGCGGCGCATTCGGGTTGGAGACTGGGTGTGGTACTGCGGTGGGGGTTCTTTTCTTTTTCTTTTTTTCCCTTTTCATAGAAAAAGGGACTTGACCAAACTGTTTTTGACTTAAACAACAGTGCTGGTTAATTACCCAAAACTACAAGGGGCTTTTTGTAAGAACAAAAAGGTTTTCGCTGTTTAACACTTAACACAACACTACGGGTTATTTATCCAAAACTTTAGCGGGCTTTCCGCAAAAACGAAACATTTTCTCTGTTTATAACGCTTCAAATAATACTGTGGGTTAATTATCCAAAACCAGAGAGACTTTTCCTGTAAAATTGCTGATGGTGGATGGGCATAAGCACTAATAATTTTATTAGTAGGTATAGATATAATAGTGTTTAGATCACTATTTTAATGATATAAACGATCTTATATTTGTTTGCAGAGGAAGAACTGTATAAAATCTTTTTTTAGCGAATCAACCTGTGGTTGGATGACTAGGAGGACATTGGTATCCCAGCCCACACTACTGGAATTAGCTAATTTGCCGTCTGTCAAGTCTTCGGACGGCAAAGAAGGTCTTTGACGTCCGTTTGCAGAAAACGGACGGCAAAGAGTAGGCAGATGGCAAAGAAAGATCTTTGCCATCTTCCTACTCTTTGCCGTCAGCTAGCGGACGGTAAAGAATCTTTGCCGTCAGCTAGCAGACGGCAAAGAAGATGGTGGTCCCCACTAACGAGCTGATTAAAAAAAACTTAACGTCCCCCTCTTTGCCGTCAGCTAGCGGACGGCAAAGAGGAAAAAAAGCTGACGGCAAAGGTTTGGCGGACGGCAAAGAACTAACCTACCTAACGGCGAGACCCACCCCGCCCTAGATCCATCTCTCTGTTTCTCTCCTTTCTCCTTCCCGAGCAACCACGCCACCGCCCCGCCGCCCGCCGCCGCGCCCACCCCGTGCTGCCGCCCCCGCCACCCGCCGCCACCCCCACCAGCCGCCCCCACCACCTGTCGCCGCCCCCGCCACCCACCAGCCGCCCCCGCCACCCGCCGCCACCCCCACCACCCGCGGCCCCCGCCACCCACCGCCGCCCCACCACCTGCCGCCGACCCCGCCACCCGCCGCCGCCCCCACCCCGTGCCGCCGCCCCCGCCACCCGCCGCCACCCCCACCAGCCGCCCCCACCACCTGCCGCCGCCCCGCCACCCACCAGCCGCCCCCGCCACCCGCCGCCTGAAGGAAGTATGCCCTAGAGGCAATAATAAAGTTATTATTTATTTCCTTATATCATGATAAATGTTTATTATTCATGCTAGAATTGTATTAACCGGAAACATAATACATGTGTGAATACATAGACAAACAGAGTGTCACTAGTATGCCTCTACTTGACTAGCTCGTTGATCAAAGATGGTTATGTTTCCTAGCCATAGACATGAGTTGTCATTTGATTAATGGGATCACATCATTAGGAGAATGATGTGATTGACTTGACCCATGCCGTTAGCTTAGCACTCGATCGTTTAGTATGTTGCTATTGCTTTCTTCATGACTTATACATGTTCCTATGACTATGAGATTATGCAAATCCCGTTTACCGGAGGAACACTTTGTGTGCTACCAAACGTCACAACGTAACTGGGTGATTATAAAGGTGCTCTACAGGTGTCTCCAAAGGTACTTGTGAAGGAAATATGCCCTAGAGGCAATAATAAAGTTATTATTTATTTCCTTATTTCATGATAAATATTTATTATTCATGCTAGAATTGTATTAACCGAAAACATGATACATGTGTGAATACATAGACAAACAGAGTGTCACTAGTATGCCTCTACTTGACTAGCTCGTTGATCAAAGATGGTTATGTTTCCTAGCCATAGACATGAGTTGTCATTTGATTAACGGGATCACATCATTAGGAGAATGATGTGATTGACTTGACCCATTCCGTTAGCTTAGCACTCGATCGTTTAGTATGTTGCTATTGCTTTCTTCATGACTTATACATGTTCCTATGACTATGAGATTATGCAACTCCCGTTTCCCGGAGGAACACTTTGTGTGCTACCAAACGTCACAACGTAACTGGGTGATTATAAAGGTGCTCTACAGGTGTCTCCAAAGGTACTTGTGAAGGAAATATGCCCTAGAGGCAATAATAAAGTTATTATTTATTTCCTTATTTCATGATAAATGTTTATTATTCATGCTAGAATTGTATTAACCGAAAACATGATACATGTGTGAATACATAGACAAACAGAGTGTCACTAGTATGCCTCTACTTGACTAGCTCGTTGATCAAAGATGGTTATGTTTCCTAGCCATAGACATGAGTTGTCATTTGATTAATGGGATCACATCATTAGGAGAATGATGTGATTGACTTGACCCATTCCATTAGCTTAGCACTCGATCGTTTAGTATGTTGCTATTGCTTTCTTCATGACTTATACATGTTCCTATGACTATGAGATTATGCAACTCCCGTTTACCGGAGGAACACTTTGTGTGCTACCAAACGTCACAACGTAACTGGGTGATTATAAAGGTGCTCTACAGGTGTCTCCGAAGGTACTTGTTGGGTTGGCGTATTTCGAGATTAGGATTTGTCACTCCGATTGTCGGAGAGGTATCTCTGGGCCCTCTCGGTAATGCACATCACTTAAGCGTTGCAAGCATTGCAACTAATGAGTTTGTTGCGAGATGATGTATTACGGAACGAGTAAAGAGACTTGCCGGTAACGAGATTGAACTAGGTATTAAGATACCGACGATCGAATCTCGGGCAAGTAACATACCGACGACAAAGGGAACAACGTATGTTGTTATGCGGTATGACCGATAAAGATCTTCGTAGAATATGTGGGAGCCAATATGAGCATCCAGGTTCCGCTATTGGTTATTGACCGAAGACGTGTCTCGGTCATGTCTACATAGTTCTCGAACCCGTAGGGTCCGCACGCTTAAAGTTACGATGACTGTTATATTATGAGTTTATATGTTTTGATGTACCGAAGGTTGTTCGGAGTCCCGGATATGATCACGGACATGACGAGGAGTCTCGAAATGGTCGAGACATAAAGATTGATATATTGGACGACTATATTCGGACACCGGAAATGTTCCGGGTGATTTCGAAGAAAACCGGAGTGCCGGAGGGTTACCGGAACCCCCCGGGAGAAGTAATGGGCCTTAGTGGAGATTGAGAGGGGCTGCCAGGAGGGGCCGCACGCCCCCTCCCCCTCTGGTCCGAATTGGACTAGGAGAGGGGGGGGCGCCCCCCTTTCCTTCTCCCTCTCCCCCTTCCTTTCCCCCTCCTAGTAGGAGTAGGAAAGAGGGGAGTCCTACTCCTACTAGGAGGAGGACTCCTCCTCCTGGCGCGCCAACAAGGGCCGGCCGGCCTCCCCCTTGCTCCTTTTTATACGGGGGCAGGGGGCACCCCATAGACACAACAATTGATCTATTGATCTCTTAGCCGTGTGCGGTGCCCCCCTCCACCATATTACACCTCGATAATATCGTAGCGGTGCTTAGGCGAAGCCCTGCGTCGGTAGAACATCATCATCGTCACCACGCCGTCGTGCTGACGAAACTCTCCCTCAACACTCGGCTGGATCGGAGTTCGAGGGACGTCATCGAGCTGAACGTGTGCTGAACTCGGAGGTGCCGTACGTTCGGTACTTAATCGGTCGGATCGTGAAGACGTACGACTACATCAACCGTGTTGTGTTAACGCTTCCGCTTTCGTTCTACGAGGGTACGTGGACAACACTCTCCCCTCTCGTTGCTATGCATCACCATGATCTTGCGTGTTTGTAGGAATTTTTTTGAAATTACTACGTTCCCCAACAGTGGTATCCGAGCCAGGTTTTATGCGTTGATGTTATGCACGAGTAGAACACAAGTGAGTTGTGGGCGATATAAGTCATACTGCTTACCAGCATGTCATACTTTGGTTCGACGGTATTGTGAGATGAAGCGGCCCGGACCGACATTACGCGTACGCTTACGCGAGACTGGTTTCACCGTTGCGAGCACTCATTGCTTAAAGGTGACCGGCGGGTGTCTGTCTCTCTCACTTTAGTTGAACCGAGTGTGGCTACGCCCGGTCCTTGCGAAGGTTAAAACAGCACCAACTTGACAAACTATCGTTGTGGTTTTGATGCGTAGGTAAGAACGGTTCTTGCTAAGCCCGTAGCAGCCACGTAAAACTTGCGACAACAAAGTAGAGGATGTGTAACTTGTTTTTGCAGGGCATGTTGTGATGTGATATGGTCAAGACATGATACTGAATTTTATTGTATGTGATGATCATGTTTTGTAACCGAGTTATCAGCAATTGGCAGGAGCCATATGGTTGTCGCTTTATTGTATGCCATGCAATCGCCATGTAATTGTTTTACTTTATCACTAAGCGGTAGCGATAGTCGTAGAAGCAATAGTTGGCGAGACGACAATGATGCTTCGATGGAGATCAAGGTGTCACGCCGATGACGATGGTGATCATGACGGTGCTTCGGAGATGGAGATCACAAGCACAAGATGATGATGGCCATATCATATCACTTATATTGATTGCATGTGATGTTTATCTTTTTTGCATCTTATCTTGCTTTGATTGACGGTAGCATTATAAGATGATCCTTCACTAAATTATCAAAGTATAAGTGTTCTCACTGAGTATGCACCGTTGCGAAAGTTCTTCGTGCAGAGACACCACGTGATGATCGGGTGTGATAGGCTCTACGTTCAAATACAACGGGTGCAAAACAGTTGCACACGCGGAATACTCAGGTTAAACTTGACGAGCCTAGCATATAACAGATATGGCCTCGGAACACGGAGACCGAAAGGTCGAGCGTGAATCATATAGTAGATATGATCAACATAGTGATGTTCACTGTTGAAACTACTCCATCTCACGTGATGATCAGACATGGTTTAGTTGATATGGATCACGTGATCACTTAGAGGATTAGAGGGATGTCTATCTAAGTGGGAGTTCTTAAGTAATATGATTAATTGAACATGAATTTATCATGAACTTAGTACCTGATAGTATCTTGCTTGTCTATGTTAATTGTAGATAGATGGCCCGTGCTGTTGTTCCGTTGAATTTTAATGCGTTCCTTGAGAAAGCAAAGTTGAAAGATGATTGTAGCAATTACACGGACTGGGTCCGTAACTTGAGGATTATCCTCATTGCTGCACAGAAGAATTACGTCCTGGAAGCACCGTTGGGTGCCAGGCCTGCTGCACGAGCAACACCAGATGTTATGAACGTCTGGCAGAGCAAAGCTGATGACTACTCGATAGTTCAGTGTGCCATGCTTTACGGCTTAGAACCGGGTCTTCAACGACGTTTTGAATGTCATGGAGCATATGAGATGTTCCAGGAGTTGAAGTTAATATTTCAAGCAAATGCCCGGATTGAGAGATATGAAGTCTCCAATAAGTTCTACAGCTGCAAGATGGAAGAGAATAGTTCTGTCAGTGAGCATATACTCAAAATGTCTGGGTAGAACAATCACTTGATTAAACTGGGAGTTAATCTTCCGGATGATAGCGTCATTGACAGAATTCTTCAATCACTGCCACCAAGCTACTAGAGCTTCATGACGAACTGTGATATGCAAGGGATGAATAAGATGATTCCCGAGCTCTTCGCAATGCTAAAGGCTACGGAGGTAGAAATCAAAAAGGAGCATCAAGTGTTGATGGTCAATAAGACCACTAGTTTCAAGAAAAAGGGTAAAGGGAAGAAGAAGGGGAACTTCAAGAAGAACAGCAAACAAGTTGCTGCTCAGGAGAAGAAACCAAAGTCTGGACCTAAGCCTGAGACTGAGTGCTTCTACTGCAAGCAGACTGGTCACTGGAAGCGGAACTGCCCCAAGTATTTGGCGGATAAGAAGGATGGCAAGGTGAACAAAGGTATATGTGATATACATGTTATTGATGTGTACCTTACTAATGCTCGCAGTAGCACCTGGGTATTTGATACTGGTTCTGTTGCTAATATTTGCAACTCGAAACAGGGGCTACGGATTAAGCGAAGATTGGCTAAGGACGAGGTGACGATGCGCGTGGGAAATGGTTCCAAAGTCGATGTGATCGCGGTCGGCACGCTACCTCTACATCTACCTTCGGGATTAGTTTTAGACCTAAATAATTGTTATTTGGTGCCAGCGTTAAGCGTGAACATTATATCTGGATCTTGTTTGATGCGAGACGGTTATTCATTTAAATCAGAGAATAATGGTTGTTCTATTTATATGAGTAATATCTTTTATGGTCATGCACCGTTGAAGAGTGGTCTATTTTTGTTGAATCTCGATAGTAGTAATACACATATTCATATGCAGAGTTGATAATGATAGTGCAACTTATTTGTGGCACTGCCGTTTAGGTCATATCGGTGTAAAGCGCATGAAGAAACTCCATACTGATGGACTTTTGGAACCACTTGATTATGAATCACTTGGTACTTGCGAACCGTGCCTCATGGGCAACATGACTAAAACACCGTTCTCCGGAACTATGGAGAGAGCAACAGATTTGTAGGAAATCATACATACAGATGTATGTGGTCCGATGAATATTGAGGCTCGTGGCGGATATCGTTATTTTCTCACCTTCACAGATGATTTGAGCAGATATGGGTATATCTACTTAATGAAACATAAGTCTGAAACATTTGAAAAGTTCAAAGCATTTCAGAGTGAAGTTGAAAATCATCGTAACAAGAAAATAAAATTTCTACGATCTGATCGTGGAGGAGAATATTTGAGTTATGAGTTTGGTCTTCATTTGAAACAATGCGGAATAGTTTCGCAACTCACGCCACCCGGAACACCACAGCGTAATGGTGTGTCCGAACGTCATAATTGTACTTTACTAGATATGGTGCGATCTATGATGTCTCTTACTGATTTACCGCTATCGTTTTGGGGTTATGCTTTAGAGACGGCTGCATTCACGTTAAATAGGGCACCATCAAAATCTGTTGAGACGACGCCTTATGAACCATGGTTTAGCAAGAAACCAAAGTTGTCGTTTCTTAAAGTTTGGGGCTGCGATGCTTATGTGAAAAAAGTTCAACCTGATAAGCTCGAACCCAAATCGGAGAAATGTGTCTTCATAGGATACCCAAAGGAGACTATTGGGTACACCTTCTATCACAGATCCGAAGGCAAAACTTTTGTTGCTAAATTCAGAAATTTTCTGGAGAAGGAGTTTCTCTCGAAAGAAGTGAGTGGGGGAAAGTAGAACTTGATGAGGTAACTGTACCTGCTCCCTTATTGGAAAGTAGTTCATCACAGAAACCAGTTTCTGTGACACCTACGCCAATTAGTGAGGAAGTTAATGATGATGATCATGAAACTTCAGATCAAGTTATTACTGAACCTCATAGATCAACCAGAGTAAGATCCGCACCAGAGTGGTACGGTAATCCTGTTCTGGAGGTTATGTTACTAGACCATGACGAACCTACGAACTATGAAGAAGCGATGGTGAGCCCAGATTCCGCAAAATGGCTTGAGGCCATGAAATCCGAGATGGGATCCATGTATGAGAACAAAGTATGGACTTTGGTTGACTTGCCCGATGATCGGCAAGCCATTGAAAATAAATGGATCTTCAAGAAGAAGACTGACGCTGATGCTAATGTTACTGTCTATAAAGCTCGACTTGTTGCGAAAGGTTTTCGACAAGTTAAAGGGATTGACTACGATGAGACCTTCTCACCCGTAGCGATGCTTAAGTCTGTCCGAACCATGTTAGCAATTGCCGCATTTTATGATTATGAAATTTGGCAAATGGATGTCAAAACTGCATTCCTGAATGGATTTCTGGAAGAAGAGTTGTATATGATGCAACCGGAAGGTTTTGTCGATCCAAAGGAAGCTAACAAAGTGTGCAAGCTCCAGCGATCCATTTATGGACTGGTGCAAGCCTCTCGGAGTTGGAATAAACGCTTTGATAGTGTGATCAAAGCATTTGGTTTTGTACAGACTTTTGGAGAAGCCTGTATTTACAAGAAAGTGAGTGGGAGCTCTGTAGCATTTCTGATATTATATGTGGATGACATATTACTGATTGGAAATGATATAGAATTTCTGGATAGCATAAAGGCATACTTGAATAAGAGTTTTTCAATGAAAGACCTCGGTGAAGCTGCGTATATATTGGGCATCAAGATCTATAGAGATAGATCAAGACGCTTAATTGGACTTTCACAAAGCACATACCTTGACAAAGTTTTGAAGAAGTTCAAAATGGATCAAGCAAAGAAAGGGTTCTTGCCTGTGTTACAAGGTGTGAAGTTGAGTAAGACTCAATGCCCGACCACTGCAGAAGATAGAGAGAAGATGAAAGATGTTCCCTATGCTTCAGCCATAGGCTCTATCATGTATGCAATGCTGTGTCCCAGACCTGATGTGTGCCTTGCTATAAGTCTAGCAGGGAGGTACCAAAGTAATCTAGGAGTGGACCACTGGATAGCGCTCAAGAACATCCTGAAATACCTGAAAAGGACTCAGGATATGTTTCTCGTATATGGAGGTGACAAAGAGCTCATCGTAAATGGTTACGTTGATGCAAGCTTTGACACTGATCCGGACGATTCTAAATCGCAAACCGGATACGTGTTTACATTGAACGGTGGAGCTGTCAGTTGGTGCAGTTCTAAGCAAAGCGTCCTGGCGGGGTCTACGTGTGAAGCGGAGTACATAGCTGCTTCGGAAGCAGCAAATGAAGGAGTCTGGATGAAGGAGTTCATATCCGATCTAGGTGTCATACCTAGTGCATCGGGTCCAATGAAAATCTTTTGTGACAATACTGGTGCAATTGCCTTGGCAAAGGAATCCAGATTTCACAAGAGAACCAAGCACATCAAGAGACGCTTCAATTCCATCCGGGATTTAGTCCAGGTGGGAGACATAGAAATTTGCAAGATACATACGGATCTGAATGTTGCAGACCCGTTGCCTAAGCCTCTTCCACGAGCAAAACATGATCAGCACCAAGGCTCCATGGGTGTAAGAATCATTACTGTGTAATCTAGATTATTGACTCTAGTTCAAGTGGGAGACTGAAGGAAATATGCCCTAGAGGCAATAATAAAGTTATTATTTATTTCCTTATTTCATGATAAATGTTTATTATTCATACTAGAATTGTATTAACCGGAAACATGACACATGTGTGAATACATAGACACACAGAGTGTCACTAGTATGCCTCTACTTGACTAGCTCGTTGATCAAAGATGGTTATGTTTCCTAGCCATAGACATGAGTTGTCATTTGATTAACGGGATCACATCATTAGGAGAATGATGTGATTGACTTGACCCATTCCGTTAGCTTAGCACTCGATCGTTTAGTATGTTGCTATTGCTTTCTTCATGACTTATACATGTTCCTATGACTATGAGATTATGCAACTCCCGTTTACCGGAGGAACACTTTGTGTGCTACCAAACGTCACAACATAACTGGGTGATTATAAAGGTGCTCTACAGGTGTCTCCGAAGGTACTTGTTGGGTTGGCGTATTTCGAGATTAGGATTTGTCACTCCGATTGTCGGAGAGGTATGTCTGGGCCCTCTCGGTAATGCACATCACTTAAGCCTTGCAAGCATTGCAACTAATGAGTTTGTTGTGATATGATGTATTACGGAACGAGTAAAGAGACTTGCCGGTAACGAGATTGAACTAGGTATTAAGATACCGACGATCGAATCTCGGGCAAGTAACATACCGATGACAAAGGGAACAACGTATGTTGTTATGCGGTCTGACCGATAAAGATCTTCGTAGAATATGTGGGAGCCAATATGAGCATCCAGGTTCCGCTATTGGTTATTGACCGGAGACGTGTCTCGGTCATGTCTACATAGTTCTCGAACCCGTAGGGTCCGCACGCTTAAAGTTGCGATGACAGTTATATTATGAGTTTATATGTTTTGATGTACCGAAGGTTGTTCGGAGTCCCAGATATGATCACGAACATGACGAGGAGTCTCGAAATGGTCGAGACATAAAGATTGATATATTGGACGAATATATTCGGACACCGGAAATGTTCCGGGTGATTTCGAAGAAAACCGGAGTGCCGGAGGGTTACCGGAACCCCCCCCCCCCGGAGAAGTAATGGGCCTTATGGGCCTTAGTGGAGAGAGAGGGGCTTCCAGGAGGGACCGCGCGCCCCGTCCCCCTCTCGTCCGAATTGGACTAGGAGAGGGGGGGCGGCGCCCCCCTTTCCTTCTCCCTCTCCCCCTTCCTTTCCCCCTCCTAGTAGGAGTAGGAAAGAGGGGAGTCCTACTCCTACTAGGAGGAGGACTCCTCCTCCTGGCGCGCCAACAAGGGCCGGCCGGCCTCCCCCTTGCTCCTTTATATACGGGGGCAGGGGGCACCCCATAGACACAACAATTGATCTATTGATCTCTTAGCCGTGTGCGGTGCCCCCCTCCACCATATTACACCTCGATAATATCGTAGCAGTGCTTAGGCGAAGCCCTACGTCGGTAGAACATCATCATCGTCACCACGCCATCGTGCTGATGAAACTCTCCCTCAACACTCGGCTGGATCGGAGTTCGAGGGACGTCATCGAGCTGAACGTGGGCTGAACTCGGAGGTGTCGTACGTTCGGTACTTGATCGGTCGGATCGTGAAGACGTACGACCACATCAACCGCGTTGTGTTAACGCTTCCGCTTTCGGTCTACGAGGGTACGTGGACAACACTCTCCCCTCTCGTTGCTATGCATCACCATGATCTTGCGTGTTCGTAGGAAATTTTTTGAAATTACTACGTTCCCCAACAACTTGTTGGGTTGGCATATTTCGAGATTAGGATTTGTCACTCCGATTGTCAGAGAGGTACCTCTGGGCCCACTCAGTAATACACATCACTATAAGCCTTGCAAGCATTGTGACTAATGAGCTAGTTGCGGGATGATGTATTACGGAACGAGTAAAGAGACTTGTCGGTAACGAGATTGAACTAGGTATCGAGATACCGACGATCGAATCTCGGGCAAGTAACATACCGATGACAAAGGGAACAACGTATGTTGTTATGCGGTCTGACCGATAAAGATCTTCGTAGAATATGTGGGAACCAATATGAGCATCCAGGTTCCGCTATTGGTTATTTACCGGAGAGGTGTCTCGGTCATGTCTACATAGTTCTCGAACCCGTAGGGTCCGCACGCTTAACGTTACGATGACAGCTATATTATGAGTTTATATGTTTTGATGTACCGAAGGTTGTTCGGAGTCCCGGATGTGATCACGGACATGACGAGGAGTCTCGAAATGGTCAAGACATAAAGATTGATATATTGGAAGCCTATGTTTGGACATCGGAAGTGTTCCGCTGAAATCGGGATTTTTCCGAAGTACCAGGAGGTTACCGGAACCCCCCCTGGTAACTTGATGGGCCTTAGTGGGCCTAGGTGGAAGAGAGGAGAGGAGGCCAGGGCAGGGCCGCACGCCCCTCCCCCCCAGTCCGAATAGGACAAGGAGAAGGGGGCGGCGCCCCCCTTTCCTTCCTCCCCTCCACCTCTTCCCCCTCTCTCTCTCCTAGTCAAATATGGAAAAGGAGGGAGTCCTACTCCCGGTAGGAGTAGGACTCCTCCTGGAGCGCCTCTCCCCTTGGCCGGCCAAACCCCCCCTTGCTCCTTTATATACGGGGGCAGGGGGGCACCTTTAGACACACAATTGATCATTGATCTCTTAGCCGTGTGCGGTGCCCCCCTCCACCATATTACACCTCGATAATATCGTAGCGGTGCTTAGGCGAAGCCCTGCGTCGGTAGAACATCATCATTGTCACCACGCCGTCGTGCTGACGAAACTCTCCCTCAACACTCGGCTGGATCGGAGTTCGAGGGACGTCATCGAGCTGAACGTGTGCTGAACTCGGAGGTGCCATACGTTCGGTACTTGATCGGTCGGATCGTGAAGACGTACGACTACATCAACCGCATTGTGTTAATGCTTCCGCTTTCGGTCTACGAGGGTACGTGGACAACACTCTCCCCTCTTGTTGCTATGCATCACCATGATCTTGCGTGTGCGTAGAATTTTTTTGAAATTACTACGTTCCCCAACAGTGGCATCCGAGCCTGGTTTTATGCGTTGATGTTATATGCACGAGTAGAACACAAGTGAGTTGTGGACGATATAAGTCATACTGCTTACCAGCATGTCATATTTTGGTTCAGCGGTATTGTGAGATGAAGCGGCCCGGACCGACATTACGCGTACGCTTACGCGAGACTGGTTTCACCGTTGCGAGCACTCGTTGCTTAAAGGTGACTGGCGGGTGTCTGTCTCTCTCACTTTAGTTGAACCGAGTGTGGCTACGCCCGGTCCTTGCGAAGGTTAAAACAGCACCAACTTGACAAACTATCGTTGTGGTTTTGATGCGTAGGTAAGAACAGTTCTTGCTAAGCCCGTAGCAGCCACGTAAAACTTGCAACAACAAAGTAGAGGACGTCTAACTTGTTTTTGCAGGGCATGTTGTGATGTGATATGGTCAAGACATGATGCTATATTTTATTGTATGAGATGATCATGTTTTGTAACCGAGTTATCGGCAACTGGCAGGAGCCATATGGTTGTCGCTTTATTGTATGCAATGCAATCGCCATGTAATTGTTTTACTTTATCACTAAGCGGTAGCGATAGTCGTAAAAGCAATAGTTGGCGAGACGACAACGATGCTACGATAGAGATCAAGGTGTCGCGCCGGTGACGATGGTGATCATGACGGTGCTTCGGAGATGGAGATCACAAGCACAAGATGATGATGGCCATATCATATCACTTATATTGATTGCATGTGATGTTTATCTTTTATGCATCTTATCTTGCTTTGATTGGCGGTAGCATTATAAGATGATCTCTCACTAAAATTTCAAGATAAAAGTGTTCTCCCTGAGTATGCACCGTTGCCAAAGTTTGTCGTGCCCAGACACCACGTGATGATCGGGTGTGATAAGCTCTACGTCCATCTACAATGGGTGCAAGCCAGTTTTGCACACGCAGAATACTCAAGTTAAACTTGACGAGCCTAACATATAACAGATATGGCCTCGGAACACGGAGACCGAAAGGTCGAGCGTGAATCATATAGTAGATATGATCAACATAGTGATGTTCACCATTGAAAACTACTCCATTTCACGTGATGATCGGTTATGGTTTAGTTGATTTGGATCACGTAATCACTTAGATGGTTAGAGGGATGTCTATCTAAGTGGGAGTTTTTAAGTAATATGATTAATAGATCGATCTTAAATTTATCATGAACTTAGTACCTGATAGTATCTTGCTTGTCTATGTTAATTGTAGATAGATGGCCCGTGTTGTTGTTCCATTGAATTTTAATGCGTTCCTTGAGAAAGCAAAGTTGAAAGATGATGGTAGCAATTACACGGACTGGGTCCGTAACTTGAGGATTATCCTCATTGCTGCACAGAAGAATTACGTCCTGGAAGCACCGCTGGGTGCCAGGCCTGCTGCAAGAGCAACACCAGAAGTTATGAACGTCTGGCAGAGCAAAGCTGATGACTACTCGATAGTTCAGTGTGCCATGCTTTACGGCTTAGAACCGGGTCTTCAACGACGTTTTGAACGTCATGGAGCATATGAGATGTTCCAGGAGTTGAAGTTAATATTTCAAGCAAATGCCCGGATAGAGAGATATGAAGTCTCCAATAAGTTCTACAGCTGCAAGATGGAAGAGAATAGTTCTGTCAGTGAGCATATACTCAAAATGTCTGGGTATAATAATCACTTGATTCAACTGGGAGTTAATCTTCCGGATGATAGCGTCATTGACAGAATTCTTCAATCACTGCCACCAAGCTACAAGAGCTTCGTGATGAACTATAACATGCAAGGGATGAATAAGACAATTCCCGAGCTCTTCGCAATGCTAAAGGCAGCGGAGGTAGAAATCAAAAAGGAGCATCAAGTGTTGATGGTCAATAAGACCACTAGTTTCAAGAAAAAGGGCAAAGGGAAGAAGAAGGGGAACTTCAAGAAGAACAGCAAGCAAGTTGTTGTTCAAGAGAAGAAACCCAAATCTGGACCTAAGCCTGAGACTGAGTGCTTCTACTGCAAGCAGACTGGTCACTGGAAGCGGAACTGCCCCAAGTATTTGGCAGATAAGAAGGATGGCAAGGTGAACAAAGGTATATGTGATATACATGTTATTGATGTGTACCTTACTAATGCTCGCAGTAGCACCTGGGTATTTGATACTGGTTCTGTTGCTAATATTTGCAACTCGAAACAGGGGCTACGGATTAAGCGAACACTGGCTAAGGACGAGGTGACGATGCGCGTGGGAAACGGTTCCAAAGTCGATGTGATCGCCGTCGGCACGCTACCTCTACATCTACCTTCGGGATTAGTATTAGACCTAAATAATTGTTATTTGGTGCCAGCGTTGAGCATGAACATTATATCTGGATCTTGTTTGATGCGAGACGGTTATTCATTTAAATCAGAGAATAATGGTTGTTCTATTTATATGAGTAATATCTTTTATGGTCATGCACCCTTGAAGAATGGTCTATTTTTAATGAATCTCGGTAGTAGTGACACACATATTCATAATGTCAAAGCCAAAAGATGCAGAGTTGATAATGATAGTGCAACTTATTTGTGGCACTGCCGTTTAGGTCATATCGGTGTAAAGCGCATGAAGAAACTCCATAATGATGGACTTTTGGAATCACTTGATTATGAATCACTTGGTACTTGCGAACCATGTCTCATGGGCAAGATGACTAAAACACCGTTCTCCGGAACTATGGAGAGAGCAACTTATTTGTTGGAAATCATACAATGTATGTGGTCCGATGAATATTGAGGCTCGTGGCAGATATCGTTATTTTCTCACCTTCACAGATGATTTGAGCAGATATGGGTATATCTACTTAATGAAACATAAGTCTGAAACATTTGAAAAGTTCAAAGAATTTCAGAGCGAAGTTGCAAATCATCGTAACAAGAAAATAAAGTTTCTACGATCAGATCGTGGAGGAGAATATTTGAGTTACGAGTTTGGCCTATATTTGAAACAATGCGGAATAGTTTCGCAACTCACGCCTCCCGGAACACCACAGCATAATGGTGTGCCTGAACGTCGTAATCGTACTTTACTAGATATGGTACGATCTATGATGTCTCTTACTGATTTACCGCTATCGTTTTGGGGTTATGCTTTAGAGACGGCTGCATTCACTCTAAATAGGGCACCATCGAAATCTGTTGAGACGACGCCTTATGAACTATGGTTTGGTAAGAAACCAAAGTTGTCGTTTCTTAAAGTTTGGGGTTGCGATGCTTATGTGAAGAAACTTCAACCTGATAAGCTCAAACCTAAATCGGAAAAATGTGTGTTCATTGGATACCCAAAGGAGACTGTTGGGTACACCTTCTATCACAGATCCGAAGGCAAGACATTCGTTGCTAAGAATGGATCCTTTCTAGAGAAGGAGTTTCTCTTGAAAGAAGTGAGTGGGAGGAAAGTAGAACTTGATGAGGTAAATGTACCTGCTCCCTTATTGGAAAGTAGATCATCACAGAAACCAGTTTCTGCGACACCTACACCAATTAGTGAGGAAGTTAATGATAATGATCATGAAACTTCAGATCAAGTTATTACTGAACCTCGTAGGTCAACCAGAGTAAGATCCGCACCAGAGTGGTACGGTAATCCTGTTCTGGAGGTTATGTTACTAGACCGTGACGAACCTACAAACTATGAAGAAGCGATGGTGAGCCCAGATTCCAGAAAATGGCTTGAGGCCATGAAATCCGAGATGGGATCCATGTATGAGAACAAAGTATGGACTTTGGTTGACTTGCCCGATGATCGGCAAGCCATTGAAAATAAATGGATCTTCAAGAAGAAGACTGACGCTGCCGGTAATGTTACTGTCTATAAAGCTCGACTTGTTGCGAAAGGTTTTCGACAAGTTCAAGGGATTGACTACGATGAGACCTTCTCACCTGTAGCGATGCTTAAGTCTGTCCGAATCATGTTAGCAATTGCCACATTTTACGATTATGAAATTTGGCAAATGGATGTCAAAACTGCATTCCTGAATGGATTTCTGGAAGAAGAGTTGTATATGATGCAACCGGAAGGTTTTGTCGATCCAAAGGAAGCTAACAAAGTGTGCAAGCTCCAGCGATCCATTTATGGACTGGTGCAAGCCTCTCGGAGTTGGAATAAACGCTTTGATAGTGTGATCAAAGCATTTGGTTTTGTACAGACTTTTGGAGAAGCCTGTATTTACAAGAAAGTGAGTGGGAGCTCTGTAGCATTTCTGATATTATATGTGGATGACATATTACTGATTGGAAATGATATAGAATTTCTGGATAGCATAAAGGGATACTTGAATAAGAGTTTTTCAATGAAAGACCTCGGTGAAGCTGCGTATATATTGGGCATCAAGATCTATAGAGATAGATCAAGACGCTTAATTGGACTTTCACAAAGCACATACCTTGACAAAGTTTTGAAGAAGCTCAAAATGGATCAAGCAAAGAAAGGGTTCTTGCCTGTGTTACAAGGTGTGAAGTTGAGTCAGACTCAATGCCCGACCACTGCAGAAGATAGAGAGAAGATGAAAGATGTTCCCTATGCTTCAGCCATAGGCTCTATCATGTATGCAATGCTGTGTACCAGATCTGATGTGTGCCTTGCTATAAGTCTAGCAGGGAGGTACCAAAGTAATCTAGGAGTGGATCACTGGATAGCGGTCAAGAACATCCTGAAATACCTGAAAAGGACTAAGGATATGTTTCTCGTATATGGAGGTGACAAAGAGCTCATCGTAAATGGTTACGTTGATGCAAGCTTTGACACTGATCCGGACGATTCTAAATCGCAAACCGGATATGTGTTTACATTGAACGGTGGAGCTGTCAGTTGGTGCAGTTCTAAGCAAAGTGTCATGGCGGGATCTACGTGTGAAGCGGAGTACATAGCTGCTTCGGAAGCAGCAAATGAAGGAGTCTGGATGAAGGAGTTCAGATCCGATCTAGGTGTCATACCTAGTGCATCGGGACCAATAAAAATCTTTTGTGACAATACTGGTGCAATTGCTTTAGCAAAGGAATCCAGATTTCACAAGAGAACCAAGCACATCAAAAGACACTTCAATTCCATCCGGGATTTAGTCCAGGTGGGAGAGATAGAAATTTGCAAGATACATACGGATCTGAATGTTGCAGACCCGTTGACTAAGCCTCTTCCACGAGCAAAACATGATCAGCACCAAGACTCCATGGGTGTAAGAATCATTACTGTGTAATCTAGATTATTGACTCTAGTGCAAGTGGGAGACTGAAGGAAATATGCCCTAGAGGCAATAATAAAGTTATTATTTATTTCCTTATATCATGATAAATGTTTATTATTCATGCCAGATATCATGATAAAGGTGCTCTACAGGTGTCTCCAAAGGTACTTGTTGGGTTGGCATATTTCGAGATTAGGATTTGTCACTCCGATTGTCGGAGAGGTATCTCTGGGCCCACTCAGTAATACACATCACTATAAGCCTTGCAAGCATTGTGACTAATGAGTTAGTTGCGGGATGATGTATTACGGAACGAGTAAAGAGGCTTGCCGGTAACGAGATTGAACTAGGTATCGAGATACCGACGATCGAATCTCGGGCAAGTAACATACCGATGACAAAGGGAACAACGTATGTTGTTATGCGGTCTGACCGATAAAGATCTTCGTAGAATATGTGGGAACCAATATGAGCATCCAGGTTCCGCTATTGGTTATTGACCGGAGAGGTGTCTCGGTCATGTCTACATAGTTCTCGAACCCGTAGGGTCCGCACGCTTAACGTTACGATGACAGTTATATTATGAGTTTATATGTTTTGATGTACCAAAGGTTGTTCGGAGTCCCGGATGTGATCACGGACATGACGAGGAGTCTCGAAATGGTCGAGACATAAAGATTGATATATTGGAAGCCTATGTTTGGACATCGGAAGTGTTCCGGGTGAAATCGGGATTTTTCCGGAGTACCGGGAGGTTACGGGACCCCCCCGGTAACTTGATGGGCCTTAGTGGGCCGAGGTGGAAGAGAGGAGAGGAGGCTAGGGCAGGGCCGCACGCCCCTCCCCCCCAGTCCGAATAGGACAAGGAGAAGGGGGCGGCGCCCCCCCTTTCCTTCCTCCCCTCCACCTCTTCCCCCTCTCTCTCCTAGTCAAACATGGAAAAGGGGGGAGTCCTACTCCCGGTAGGAGTAGGACTCCTCCTGGCGCGCCTCTCCCCTTGGCCGGCTGAACCCCCCTTGCTCCTTTATATACGGGGGCAGGGGGGTACCTCTAGACACACAATTGATCATTGATCTCTTAGCCGTGTGCGGTGCCCCCCTCCACCATATTACACCTCGATAATATCGTAGCGGTGCTTAGGCGAAGCCCTGCGTCGGTAGAACATCATCATTGTCACCACGCCGTCGTGCTGACGAAACTCTCCCTCAACACTCGGCTGGATCGGAGTTCGAGGGACGTCATCGAGCTGAACGTGTGCTGAACTCGGAGGTGCCGTACGTTCGGTACTTGATCGGTCGGATCGTGAAGACGTACGACTACATCAACCGCGTTGTGTTAACGCTTCCGCTTTCCGTCTACGAGGGTACGTGGACAACACTCTCCCCTCTCGTTGCTATGCATCACCATGATCTTGCGTGTGCGTAGAATTTTTTTGAAATTACTACGTTCCCCAACACCGCCACCCCCACCACCCACCGCCCCCGCCACCCGCCGCCGCCCCCACCCCGTGCGGTCGCCCCGGCGCCCCACCACCCCGGCGTCGCCGCCGCCCCCGCCACCCGCCACCGCGGTCCGGTGAGTTTTTTTTTCTTTTTTTGCTGTTTAATTGTTAGTGTTAGGTTTAGTGCTAGATATATATGTGTTAGTGTTAGATTTAGTGCATGGGTTTTAGATAATTAGTCATATAATTAAAAGAAGTAGAAAAAAGATGAAAAAGGAAGAAGAAGAAAAGAAGAATATGTAGAAGGGGAAGAAGAAGAAGAAGAGGAGGAGGGGAGAAGAAGAAGAAGAAGAAAGTGTAGGAGAAGAAGAGGAGGGGAGAAGAAGAAGAAAGTGTAGGAGAAGAAGAGGAGGGGAGAAGAAGAAGAAGAAGAAGAAGAAAGTGTAGGTGTAGGAGAAGAAGAGGAGGGGAGAAGAAGAAGAAGAAGAAGAAGAATATGTAGAAGGTGCTCTTTGGACCGCCACCCGCCCCCGCCCCTGTCACCAGCCACCCGCCGCCACCCCCACCACCCGCCGCCACCACCCGCCCACCCACCGCCTCTCGCCCCGTCGCCCCGACCACCCGCCGCCCCCCTTTCAGGCACGCTACAATAAGGCGGATAAGGTGCCAGAGGTGTACGACATGTATGCCATGGCCCACACTGCCTCTTTCAAGAAAGTCAAGGCATTCTCTCCGTTTGACCTCGATGATGCAAACAACTTCACCCAACATCTCCTCCCACGACAAGCTCGTGAAATATAGAGGTGAGGGGAAGGCGAGGAAAGGGGAGGACTTTAACTCGAGCCAGGGTCCCATTGATCCAGAGCTGGTGATGATATCTGGTGGCGGGAGGTCCCATGGCTCCATAGCCATTGGAGATGGACTTATCCGTTGTCCTAGCACTCTCCCGGAGATCAAGGCGTGCCAGTCGAGCTCCGCTCCTGAGATAAGGCCTCGTGAACGGCCAGTCCAACTCGCCATCAAAGTTAGTTATACGTACTTAGTTATCTTTCTCCATTACATTGTCTGTGCTTCCATCAATGATTACAAATGGTAACGAGGAGTGGTGTTGCAGGCTGCTATATAGAGTGAGAGAGATATAACGGAGAAACTTCTGGCGGAGGCGGCGGAGAGGCAGCGGGAGTTGGAGGAGAGGACGACAACGATGTTGGAGGAGGAGAGGGCACGGAATGACATGCAGGCAAGGGCCATGTACGAGCTCCTTGTGGTAAGTTTCTTCTGCAGATTAGCCAAAACATTCATGTAGTGTTTGTCTCATTACTAACTAGTATGACTGAGTCGTCAGAACCAAATGTGCAGTCTGTGTGCGAGAAGGCCGGTCAGACCGCTCCGCCGATGCCAGTGATTGCTCCTGGGACCACGGTGAGTTTAATTTGAATGGACATTACTTGCTAGTCTTAACATTTGAGTGTCATCATGCTAACGAGACATTGGAAATGATCTTTGGTGCAGCGTAACTCCAGACAAGCATCGCACGATCCTTCTCCAGCTACCGGCACGAGCCTGCCCGCTCCTACACCTCCATGATCATGGTAAGTTTCTCTAGTGCTTTGCTTAACAAATGCATAAAGACCTAGACTTAGCCTTATTTCCTCCAAAATGCTTACCACTATGACCTAGACTTAGCTTTATTTCCTCCAAAATGACTTAATAAGCTTACTGACCTCCAAAACCATCCATTTTACCTAAGTTAGTTCTAAAATGATCTATACTTAGCTTTGTTTCCTCCAAAATGACCAAAGTTAGCTCTAATATGCTTAGTTAACTAGGTTTGCTCAATAATGACATGTACTTAGCTTACTTATGTCAAAAATGGCATAATTAGCTTAGTTAGCTCATAAACGATCCATTTTACCTAAGTTAGTTCTAAAATGATCCATTTTACCTTAGTTAGCTCATAAACGATCCATTTTACCCAAGTTAGCTCTAAAATGACCCATTTTACCTTACTTAGCTCATAAATGATCCATTTTACCCACGTTAGCTCTAAAATGACCCATTTTACCTTATTTAGCTCATAAATGATCCATCTTACCTAGGTTAGCTCATAAATGATTCATTTTCTTCTTCTTCTTCTAACTTTCTTATTTCCCATTTTGCAGAATTCATTCGCTTCACGAAAGCTAGCATAGATGGAGTGCTTGTTTGGATGAACTATGTTTCTTTTGTATCGATGAACTATGCATGTATGGTAGGATGACACTACTGTAATATGTATGGTTGGATGCATGTATGTGGAACTTGCTATGTATGGTTGATGGAACTACGCATGCATGATGAAATTATATGTGTTGGATATCTCATATGTTTGCTGTGAACTTGTCATGTGAAAAATATATATGTATCATCTATTTGCTGTGAAAATGGTTGGGTATAAGAAAAAACAGAAAAAAAAAGGCAATGCAGGCTCTTTGCCGTCTGCCACCGACGGCAACGGGCTCTTTGCCGTCCGCGGCGGACGGCAAAGAAGCCACGTGGCAACCACCTGTGCTTCCTGGCAGCTGACCCATTTGGTCAGTTTGCCTACAGTGGCAGACGGCAAAGGCTTGAGGCTCTTTGCCGTCAGCCACGGACGGCAAAGACTGCCGTTAGCCACCTAACGGACTAACAGCGAATTTATTGCCGTCGGCTTTCTTTGTCGTCCGGCCTGATGGCAAAGGCCCCTTTGCCGTCCGCTTCAAAAAGCAGACGGCAAAGAAGCTCTTTACCATAGACTACTTTGCCGGAGCCTTTTGCCGTCCGCGGCAGACGGCAAAGGCCTTTGCCGTCCGCCAACCTTGCCTTTGCCGTCTGCCGTGGCAGACGGCAAAGTAGCCGATTCCTGTAGTGCCACCAGGTTCAAATCCTGGTGCTTGTATTATTCCTGAATTTATTTTTAGGGTGATACCTTTCCGTCGACTACGAGACGCTTGTGATGACTTCGTCAATCTCAAGATAATATGCAGCCTTGGTCTCTCGGAGGTGCTCATAGGGGTATGATATGCATTTATGTGTTCATAGAGATGAGTGTATGCGCGTACATGTGAGCGGCTGCTCTGTGTTAAAAAACATTTTTTTTTAAACAAAACTTGTATATAAAACCTGGCCGTGTGGCCTTCTCAGACTCGTCCAACTCGCCGGTCAGATTCTTCCACGCGGTCTTTCCGTGTGTTCTGCTCCCTCCCGCGCCTGCAGATGGCCCGTTAGACTCTGTTCACTCTCTTCCCTCCATGGTGCGCGCAAATGTATCACTCTGCGCTAAGCGACTCCTTTTTCTTTCTCACCTCGAGCAGCTGGACGCCTACGATGGTCGGCGGCCGCGCTCGTCCTGCTCTTCCTTGCCGCCGGGGCGGCGGCGGAGGCTGCACGCAGGGAGGCTGTGACCTCGCCGCACGGCGCCGTGGCGGCCGACGACGAGCGGTGCTCCAGGATCGGGCGTGACGCGCTCCGCTGTGGCGGCACCGCCGTGGACGCCGCAGTCGCCACGTCGCTCTGCCTCGGCGTGGTCAGCCCCGCGTCCAGCGGCATCGGCGGGGGCGCGTTCATGCTCGTCAGGCTCACCGACGGCACGGCCGTCGTTTACGACTCCCGTGAGACCGCGCCGCTGGCGGCTACAAAGGTGCGTGATTGGAAGAGTCGTCTCTTTCCGTAGTCTACTCAAAGACTTGTGGGCTTGTGCATTTCCTTACTTTATTCGTTCAATCATATAATTTGAGACTTGACTACTCCTCGTAATCTAGAATGCAAATTTGCCTGCATGGTTAAGCCCATTGAGCCGAAATATTTTGCGCTGTGTAGGGCGCCTCTCAAGCATCCACACCAAAATTTTCAAACTTACTGACAACAATACCATCAAACCGATGGAGTATCAATCAAACTAAAAATATATATAACCGTAGTACCATACATACACACACCTACTCGGTGGTTAATTCACATGGTTGGTGTGCCTTTCTGGATCCGTTATACTACTATTCCGTTACAACTGGCAAAGAACATGGACATGCCATGCCATGCATGGAAGAGATGAGACACAGCGTTCCCACTCTAGCTGCTCGATTCCTACTCCCTACTACTACTAGTATTGAGTATTGGTCGAAACACTTGCTGTTGCTTGTGTTGGGTTGTAGTACTAAGATAGTATACCTTGGAGTGGCGGGAAGAACAAAGGGAGGACGGTGACTGATCGGCGTGGTCGAGGGCCATACGCGTGGAGGCTAAGCTACATGGTGGCGCCATGTTCAATGCCGCGCGTCCGTGTGTCAACCAGTGGAAAGAAGCGCCCCACGCTATCACGCGCCCACTTGCATCTCTGGGCCGCCGGTTGCAGCACGGACCGGGAAAGCCAAAACGAATCCGCGTTCGGCCGGCCGGCGTGCAAACTGATGCTACGATGCCACCAACCACGTCCCGTTCAGCGCTTCGGCCGCTTCTTTTTTGTCAGTGCACTAGTGCGGCAATGTACAGGAACATGATCCGCGATTCCATATGTCCAGCCAGAAATAAAATTGTGGGTGTGGACACTCAGAAATAATTGATTAGGCTATTGCCTATTATGCTTGGGGTTTGCTTAAAAGGGTTAACTTGGACAAGTTCCTATATGGTAAAAATACCTCAAAATCCCGCTGGCTACGGCACTATCTGCCAGTGGTTAGCTTGCTGTTGTCCCACTTGATCGTTACTACCTCCGTTTTGGTTTACTGGTCTTTATTGTATTTTTTTAACCAAATTTTGACCATAAATTTAACTAACAAAATGTTTATGCATGTCATAAAAAATTATATCATTTGGTATCATTGAAAACTATGTTCAAATAATATAATTTTTGTTGACATGAGTGAACATTTTGTTAGTAAAATCTTTGGTCACAAATTATAAAGGGGACCAATAAACCATGACGGAGGTAGTACATTCTATCTAAGCCGTTACCAGTCTACACGGAATGCCAGGACTTGTTCTCTAATTTTTTTGATAAATGATGATTTTATTAGCTTAAAATGTAGCATAAAGTGGATACAAATCATAATGGGTAACGTCCGGCCTCTGCATAGATAAAATGCACACATCTAAACTTGTTGTCTAATTTGATTATATGGCCAGACTTGAATGAAAGAGTCTTCTTGCCCATTTACCGTTTGGGATTTGGCAAGAAAATTGCTCCTGTACGTAAAGAAAAAAAGTGAATTATGAACACTAGCGATCTTAATTGTACATTCAGGACATGTACGGCGGCAATGACACGCTGAAAGCCAGGGGCGCGCTCTCCATCGGAGTCCCGGGTGAAATCGCGGGCCTCTACGAGGCATGGAAGCGCCACGGCAAGCTCCCATGGAAGGAACTGGTGATGCCGGCCGCGAAGCTCGCCTGGGCGTTCACGGTGTCGCCGTACCTCCACATGCAGATGAAAGCGACCGAAGCCGGCATCCTCGGCAACGCCGGGATGCGGGCCGTGTACGCCTGCAACGGGGAGATCCTCAAGGTCGGCGACGTGTGCCGCAACGGCAAGCTCGCGTGGACCCTCGAGGCCGTCGCGGAGAGAGGGCCGGCCGCGTTCTACAGTGGCCCGGTGGCGGACCTGCTGGTGAAGGACGTGAAGGAGGCCGGAGGGATCATGACCAAGGAGGACCTGGAGAAGTATCAGGTTAAGGTGCGCCGGCCGCTCTCGCAGAGTGTCATGGGCCTTACCGTGCTCAGCATGCCTCCTCCTTCTGCCGGTGGTGCCGGCCTCATGCTGGTAAGTTTTCTACTGTATGTGTTAAATTTTGTTTACTGTTTTGCTATATGTTGCTTTGACGATGGACAGAGATATTGGCTGGTTCTTCTTTTTGTGAAGAGTCAACTAGAGTAGCTATTTTTTGTCAAAAGTTTCAGTGAAAAGATATGCATCGTGCTTAAGAATATTGGTTCTGGATAAGATTGATATAAAGAGTATGTGAAGACTTCACATTTGAAGGATGTGAAGTTCTTTAATGAGATATTTATTCAACACGAGACAAGTACCGTTTCGGTGAGAGATAAGCACAAGAGTTGCATTCAGGTCAAGTGGTGTCATCACACTTTTGGAAGAAAAATCTAACGTTCTGATGGTGACAGTTTCTGTGTGCATGTTTTCTTGATATCCTTTTTTTTTACTTTTTACTCGATGAACAGGTTTTGAACATCCTGGCTCAGTATGGAGTTTCTGGTATCTCTGGCTCTCTTGGGATTCATCGCCTTGTTGAATCCTTGAAACATTACATGGCAGTGAAGATGAATCTTGGAGATCCCGACTTTGTTGATGTTGGTGCGGTTGTCTCTGATATGCTCTCCCCCAAGTTTGCTGCTGAGCTGAGAAGAACGATTTACGATAATATGACATTCTCACCTCAACATTATGGTGGAAGGTAAATAAACCTTATTTTACTAATTAAAATGAAACTACATCAATGAGCTATGGCCGCGTTACTGTACTTTTTGGAAAATAACGGCAGCAGATTAACTGCATTTCAAATTTTGGAAACATATTTTTTCTTTTCATGATTGAATGTTTCCGAGAACTGTCAGTTGCATGTGAATTTGTTACCGTTGTATTGCTAATTAAACCCTTTAGATATATCTTACAAGAAACACAACTGTACGTTTTTAACCAGATTTTCAGGTTTTGTAGCCTGAAGAAAATCCCAACACCTAAAACCTTTTCTGCCCGAACTATTTTGTAGTGACACCATCAACTTTATATGGTCAGTAGCATTTGATTCCTGCGGGATATATGATATCTTGAACCTTTATCGGAGAAATAAACACTGTACCGAAATCACATCACCATCTTGGATGGCATTATGAACCTGAATTTCTCAGTGCACTACTACATCATGGAGCAGTGCCATCTTTCCTGATTCAGTGCGAACTGCCCTACCAATTGATCCTGCCTGACCAACTTGCATATTTCAGGTGGAACATCCTTCAGGACCACGGGACCAGCCACCTATCCATCGTGGACGGCGAGAGGAACGCCGTCTCGATGACGAGCACCGTCAACGCCTACTTCGGATCCCTGATACTGTCCCCGAGCACAGGCGTTCTCCTCAACAACGAGATGGACGACTTCTCCATGCCGGCGAACACCACCGCGAACACTCCGCCGCCGGCTCCCAACAACTTCGTGGCCCCTCTGAAGCGCCCCCTCTCCTCCATGTGTCCAACCATCGTTCTCAAGGTTAGATTAGTAGGCCGCAATGGAAGATGTGAACTCCGTCTTGTAAATCTTCTGACAAGACTGAAGGTTCTGATTGTTTTGGTGCTGTGCCTGTGGCAGGATGGGAAGCTGAAGGCCGCGGTGGGCGCCAGCGGCGGGAGCATGATCCCTGCCGGGACGATCGAGGTGCTCCTCAACCACTTCGCCAAGAACATGGATCCGTTGTCCTCTGTCATGGCGCCGCGAGTTTATCACCAGGTCCCATTCTTAACTGAAACTATTTCTCGTGCTCTTCGTTTCGTCAACCATACACAAATGCAAGCTCGAGACACCATCCCATCCCACAACTCTGACGCTGGTTGCAGCTTATCCCGAACGAGGTTAAGTACGAGAACTGGACGACGGTGACCGGCGACGTATTCTTGCTGGACGCGGCGACGAGAGGCGATCTGCTGAAGAAAGGCCACGTCCTGGAGCCGCTCGCCGGGGGAACCATAAGCCAGCTCGTGGTGCACAACGTCGAGGGCCGCGGGGACCTGACCGCCGTGAGCGATCCCAGGAAAGGCGGCGTCCCGGCGGGGTACTGAACTTGATGGCTGGACCGCGTCTAAGGGTTCATTCGACGGGCATCCTCTCTAGCTGTCATCAGCTCAAGATACACGCGTGATTCTTGTATTTGTTCATGGATTGGAATAAAAAGGGCACCACGTCATCCTGTCAAATAAACACGTGCGCTTCATTATCAAAAAGGTTTTCACCTCACTTCATATAGAGGTAAAGCAACGATCAACGACATGCCACCACAATCTCACGCACACATCTAAAACAAGATACAAAGATGTTGAGAATCATGCCACACCAGCCCAACAACTCCAAGCAAGCAAAAGATGAACAATAAGTACTCCCTCTGATCCTTTTTACTCTGCATATAACAATTGTCTGAAGTCAAACTTTATAAAATTTGACCTTATTTATATGAAAAAATATCAACATCTATCATTCTAAAGTTATACAATATCAAATTTAAGTCATAACACATGTACTGAAATTTGTTTCATACTATGAATGTTGGTATTTTGTTCTATAAAATTGATCAAACTTTACGAGGCTTGACATTAAACAAATTTTATATACGAACTAAAAAGATTCAGAGGGAGTAACACTATGGAGTCGATGGAGCCCTCAACCATGATCAAGCCATTGTGAAGCCGAGTATGCCAATGCACTCAGAACCCGCCGTCGTGGCCGTGGCCGCTATTAGTTTGTGAGTTTAAATAATATAGATCGATCGAAAGAATGTAAAGTTGCAGCGTGACTATGAATGATATCGATGCTTCAATCGAAATAGTGTTCTGCTAGAGTCCTTCCCAATTCGCTCGTTGACGTGTGATGGAATTTTTCGGTGCAATCGATAGTTCGTCAAACACGATTCACTCAAGTTCACCGTGTGTCATATATGGACATCACACTATTGAGGAACGCAGTAATTTAAAAAAAAAATCTACGCACACACAAGATCCATCTAGGTGATGCATCCATCTAGGTGATGCATAACAACGAGCGGGGAGAATGTGTCCACGTACCCTCGTAGACCGAAAGCGGAAGCGTTTAGTAACGCGGTTGATGTAGTCGAACGTCTTCGCGATCCAACCGATCCAAGTACCGAACGCACGGCACCTCCGCGATCTGTACACGTTCAGCTCGGTGACGTCCCTCGTACTCTTGATCCAGCTAAGGCCGAGGTAGTGTTTCGTCAGCACGACGGCGTGGTGACGGTGATGATCAAGTTGCCGACGCAGGGCTTCGCCTAAGCTCTACAATGATATGACCGAGGTGGAAATCTGTGGAGGGGGGCACCGCACACGGATAAGACAACTGTCAACTTGTGTGTTCTAGGGTGCCCCCCTGCGCCCGTATATAAAGGAGCAAGGGGGAGGCCGGCCGGCCCCTAGGGCGCGCCCCCAAGAGGGGAATCCTACTAGGACTCCAAGTCCTAGTAGGAATCTATCAAGAGGGAGGGAGGGGGAAGGAAGGAAGAGGGGGAAGCGAAGGAAAGGAGGGCGCCGCCCCCTTCCTCTCGTCCAATTCGGACCCAAGGAGGGGGGCGCGCGGCCAGCCCCTCCTGGCCCTTCCTCTCTTCCCACTAAGGCCCACAGAGGTCCATTAGTTCCCCTGGGGGTTCCGATAACCCCCCGGCACTCCGATATTTACCCGGTGACCCCTGAAACTCATCCGATGTCCGAATAACATCGTCCAATATATCAATCTTTATGTCTCGACCATTTCGAGACTCGTCGTCATGTCCGTGATCACATCCGGGACTTCAAACTATCTTCGGTACATCAAAACACATAAACTCATAATACCGATCGTCATCGAACGTTAAGCGTGCGGTCCCTACGGGTTCGAGAACTATGTAGACATGACCGAGGCTCATCTCCGGTCAATAACCAATAGCGGAACCTGGATGCTCATATTGGTTCCTACATATTCTACGAAGATCTTTATCGGTCAAACCGCATAACAACATACGTTGTTCCCTTTGTCATCGGTATGTTACTTGCCCGAGATTTGATCGTCAGTATCATCACACCTAGTTCAATCTCGTTACCGGCAAGTCTCTTTACTCGTTCCGTAATGCATCATCCTGTAACTAACTCATTAGTCACATTGCTTGCATGGCTTATAGTGATGTGCATTACCGAGAGGGCCCACAGATACCTCTCCGACAATCGGAGTGACAAATCCTAATCTCGATCTATGCCAACTCAACAAACACCATCGGAGACACCTATAGAGCATCTTTATAATCACCCAGTTACGTTGTGATGTTTGTTAGCACACTAAGTGTTCCTCCGGTATTCGGAAGTTGCATAATCTCATAGTCATAGGAACATGTATAAGTTATGAAGAAAGCAATAGCAATAAACTAAACGATCATAGTGCTAAGCATCCAGATGGGTCAAGTCAATCACATCATTTTCTAATGATGTGATCCCGTTCATCAAATGACAACTCTTGTCCATGGCTAGGAAACTTAACCATCTTTGATTAACGAGCTAGTCAAGTAGAGGCATACTAGTGACACTCTGTTTGTCTATGTATTCACACATGTACTAAGTTTCCGGTTAATACAATTCTAGCATGAATAATAAACATTTATCATGATATAAGGAAATATAAATAACAACTTTATTATGGCCTCTAGGGCATATTTCCTTCAGTCTCCCACTTGCACTAGAGTCAATAATCTAGATTACATTGTAATGATTCTAACACCCATGGAGTCTTGGTGCTGATCATGTTTTGCTCGTGAGAGAGGCTTAGGCAACGGGTCTGCAACATTCAGATCCGTATGTATATTGCAAATCTCTATGTCTCCCTCCTTGACTTGGTCGCGGATGGAATTGAAGCGTCTCTTGATGTGCATGGTTCTCTTGTGAAATCTGGCTTCCTTCGCCAAGGCAATTGCACTAGTATTGTCACAAAAGATTTTCATTGGACCCGATGCACTAGGTATGACACCTAGATCGGATATGAACTCCTTTCATCCAGACTCCTTCATTTGCTGCTTCCGAAGCAGCTATATACTCCGCTTCACACGTAGATCCCGCCACGACGCTCTGCTTGGAACTGCACCAACTGACAGCTCCAGCATTCAATAAAATACGTATCCGGTTTGTGACTTAGAGTCATCCGGATCAGTGTCAACGCTTGCATCGACGTAACCGTTTACGACGAGCTCTTTGTCACCTCCATATACGAGAAACATATCCTTAGTCCTTTTCAGGTATTTCATGATGTTCTTGACCGATGTCCAGTGATCCACTCATGGATTACTTTGGTACCTCCCTGCTAAACTAATAGCAAGGCACACATCAGGTCTGGTACACAACATTGCATACATGATAGAACCTGTGGCTGAAGCATAGGGAATGACTTTCATTTTCTCTCTATCTTCTGCAGTGGTCGGGCATTGAGTCTGACTCAACTTCACACCTTGTAACACAGGCAAGAACCCTTTCTTTGCTTGATCCATTTTGGACTTCTTCAAAACTTTATCAAGGTATGTGCTTGTGAAAGTCCAATTAAACTTCTTGATCTATCTCTATAGATCTTGATACTCAATATATAAGCTGCTTCACCGAGGTCTTTCATTGAAAAATTCTTATTCAAGTATCCTTTTATGCTATTCAGAAATTCAGTATCATTTCCGATAAACAATATGTCATCCACATATAATATCAGAAATACTACAGAGCTCCACTCACTTTCTTGTAAATACAGGCTTCTCCAAAAGTCTGTATAAAACCATATGCTTTGATCACACTATCAAAACGTATATTCCAACTCCGAGAGGCTTGCACCAGTCCATAAATGGATCGCTGGAGCTTGCACACTTTGTTAGCACCTTTTGGATCGACAAAACCTTCTGGTTGCATCATATACAATTCTTCTTTAAGATATCCATTAAGGAATGCAGTTTTGACATCCATTTGGCAAATTTCATAATCATAAAATGCGGCAATTGCTAACATGATTCGGACGGACTTAAGCATCGCTACGGGTGAGAAGGTCTCATCGTAGTCAACTCCTTGAACTTGTCAAAAACCTTTCGCAACAAGTCGAGCTTTGTAGATAGTAACATTACCGTCAGCGTCAGTCTTCTTCTTGAAGATCCACTTATTCTCTATGGCTTGCCGATCATCGGGCAAGTCAACCAAAGTCCACACTTTGTTCTCATACATGGATCCCATCTCAGATTTCATGGCCTCAAGCCATTTTGCGGAATCTGGGCTCATCATCGCTTCCTCATAGTTCATAGGTTCGTCATGGTCAAGTAACATGACTTCCAGAACAGGATTACTGTACCACTCTGGTGCGGATTTTACTCTGGTTGACCTACGAGGTTCGGTAGTAACTTGACCAGAAGTTTCATGATCATCATCGTTAGCATCCTCACTTACTGGTGTAGGAACCACTGGAACTGATTTCTGTGATGAACTACTTTCCAATAAGGGAGTAGGTACAATTACCTCGTCAAGTTCTACTTTTCTCCCACTCACTTCTTTCGAGAGAAACTCCTTCTCTAGAAAGGATCCATTCTTAGCAACGAATATCTTGCCTTCGGATCTGTGATACAAGGTGTACCCAACAGTCTCCTTTGGGTATCCTATGAAGACACATTTCTCTGATTTGGGTTCGAGCTTATCAGGTTGAAGCTTTTTCACATAAGCATCGCAACCCCAAACTTTAAGAAACGACAACTTGGGTTTCTTGCCAAACCACAGTTCATATGGTGTCGTCTCAATGGATTTAGATGGTGCCCTATTTAACGTGAATGCAGCCGTCTCTATAGCATAACCCTAAAACAATAGCGGTAAATCAGTTAGAGACACCATAGATCGCACCATATCTAATAAAGTACGATTACGACATTTGGACTCACCATTACGTTGTGGTGTTCCGGATGGCGTGAGTTGCGAAACTATTCCGCATTGTTTCAAATGAAGACCAAACTCGTAACTCAAATTCTCCTCCACGATCAGATCGTAGAAACTTTATTTTCTTGTTACAATGATTTCCACTTCACTCTGAAATTCTTTGAACTTTTCAAATGTTTCAGGCTTATGTTTCATCAAGTAGATATACCTATATCTGCTCAAATCATCTGTGAAGGTCAGAAAATAACGATACCCGCCGCGAGCATCAAGACTCATCGGACCGCATACATCAATATGTATTATTTCCAACAAGTTTGTTGCTCGCTCCATTGTTCCGGAGGACGGAGTCTTAGTCATCTTGCCCATGAGGCATGGTTCGCAAGCATCAAGCGATTCATAATCAAGTGATTCCAAAAGCCCATCAGAATGGAGTTTCTTCATGCGCTTTACACCAATATGACCTAAACGGCAGTGCCACAAATAAGTTGCACTATCATTATTAAACTTATATCTTTTGGCTTCAATACTATGAATATGTGTATTACTACTATCAAGATTTAGTAAAAATAGACCACTCATCAAGGGTGCATGACCATAAAAGATATTATTCATATAAATAGAACAACCATTATTCTCTGATTTAAATGAATAACCGTCTCGCATCAAACAAGATCCAGATATAATGTTCATGCTTAACGCTGGCACCAAATAACAATTATTCAGGTCTAAAACTAATCCCGAAGGTAGATGTAGAGGTAGCGTGCCGACGGCGATCACATCGACTTTGGAACCATTTCCCACGCGCATCGTCACCTCGTCCTTAGCCAATCTTCGCTTAATCTGTAGCCCCTGTTTCGAGTTGCAAATATTAGCAACAGAACCAGTATCAAATACCCAGGCGCTACTACGAGCATTAGTAAGGTACACATCAATAACATGTATATCAAATATACCTGTCACTTTGCCATCCTTCTTCTACGCCAAATACTTGGGGCAGTTCCGCTTCCAGTGACTAGTCCCTTTGCTCTCAGGCTTAGGTCCATACTTGGGCTTCTTCACTTGAGCAGCAACTTGCTTGCCGTTCTTCTTGATGTTCCCCTTCTTCCCTTTACCCTTTTCCTTGAAACCGGTGGTCTTGTTGACCATCAACACTTGATGCTCCTTCTTGATTTCTACCTCCGCAACCTTTAGCATTGCGAAGAGCTCGGGAATCGTCTTATCCATCCCTTGCATATTATAGTTCATCTCGAAGCTTTTGTAGCTTGGTGGTAGTGATTGAAGAACTCTATCAATGACACTATCAACTGGAAGATTAACTCCCAGCCGAGTCAAGTGATTGTGGTACCCAGACATTCTGAGTATATGCTCACTGACAGAACTATTCTCCTCCATTTTGCGGCTGTAGAACTTATTGGAGACTTCATATCTCTCAATCTGGGCATTTGCTTGAAATATTAACTTCAACTCCTGGAACATCTCATATGCTCCATGACGTTCAAAACGTCGTTGAAGTCCCGGTTCTAAGCCGTAAAGCATGGCACACTGAACTATCGAGTAGTCATCAGCTTTGCTCTGCCAAGTGTTCACAACATCTGGCGTTGCTCCTGCAGCGGGTTTGGCACCCAGCGGTGCTTCTAGGACGCAATTCTTTTGTGCAGCAATGAGGACAATCCTCAAGTTACGGACCCAGTCCGTGTAATTGCTACCATCATCTTTCAACTTAGCTTTCTCTAGGAACGCATTAAAATTCAATGGAACAACATCACGGGCCATTTATCCACAACAACATAGACATGCAAAATACTATCAGGTACTAAGTTCATGATAAATTAAAATTCAATTAATCATATTACTTAAGAACTCCCACTTAGATAGACATCCCTCTAATCATCTAAATGATCACGTGATCCATATCAACTAAACCATGTCCAATCATCTCGTGAGATGGAGTGGTTTTCAATGGTGAACATCACTATGTTGATCATATCTACTATATGATTCACGCTCGACCTTTCGGTCTCAGTGTTCCGAGGCCATATCTGCATATGCTAGGCTCGTCAAGTTTAACCCGAGTATTCTGCGTGTGCAAAACTGGCTTGCACCCGTTGTATATAAACGTAGAGCTTATCACACCCTAACATCACGTGGTGTCTTGGCACGACGAACTGTAGCAACGGTGCACACTCAGGGAGAACACTTGTACCATGAAATTTAGTGAGAGATCATCTTATAATGCCGTACTAAGCAAAATAAGATGCATAAAGGATAAACATCACATGCAATCAATATAGGTGATATGATATGGCCATCATCATCTTGTGCCTTTGATCTCCATCTCCAAAGCACCGTCATGATCACCATCTTCACCGGCTTGACACCTTGATCTCCATCGAAGCATCGTTGTCATCTCGCCAACAATTGCTTCTACGACTATCGCTACCGCTTAGTGATAAAGTAAAGCAATTACATGGTGATTGCATTTCATACAATAAAGCGACAACCATATGGCTCCTGGCAGTTGCCGATAACTGTGTTACAAAACATGATCATCTCATATAACAATTTATATAATCACGTCTTGACCATATCACATCACAACATGCCCTGCAAAAACAAGTTAGACGTCCGCTACTTTGTTGTTGCAAGTTTTACGCGGCTGCTACGGGCTTAGGAAGAACCGTTCTTACCTACGCATAAAAACCACAACGATTTTTCGTCAAGTTTGCTGTTTTAACCTTCAACAAGGACCGGGCGTAGTCGCACTCGATTCAACTAAAGTTGGAGAAACAGACACCCACTAGCCACCTATGTGCGAAGCACGTCTGTAGAACCAGTCTCGCGTAAGCGTACGCATAATATCGGTCTGAGCCGCTTCATCTAACAATACCGCCGAATCAAAGTATGACATGCTGATAAGCAGTATGACTATTATCGCCCACAACTCTTTGTGTTCCACTCGTGCATATAACATCTACGCATAGACCTGGCTCTGATGCCACTGTTGGGGAACGCAGTAATTTCAAAAATAATTCCTACGCACACGCAAGATCCATCTAGGTGATGCATAGCAACGAGCGGGGAGAGTGTGTCCTGATACGTCTCCGTCGTATCTACTTTTCCAAACACTTTTTCCCTTGTTTTGGACTCTAACTTGCATGATTTGAATGGAACTAACCCGGACTGACGCTGTTTTCAGCAGAATTGCCATGGTGTTATTTTTGTGCAGAAATAAATGTTCTCGGAATGACATGAAAATCAACGGAGATTATTTTTGGAATTAATAAAAAATGCTAGCCAAAGAATCAAGGCCGGGGGGCCCACACCCTGTCCATGAGGGTGGGAGGCGCGCCTACCCCCTGGGCGCGCCCCTGCCTCGTGGGCCCCCTGGAGCTCCACCGACCTCAACTCGAACTCTATATATTCGTGTTCGGAGAGAAAAAAAATCAGAGAGAAGGATTCATCGCATTTTACTATACGGAGCCGCCGCCAAGCCCTAATCTCTCTCAGGAGGGCTGATCTGGAGTCCGTTCGGGGCTCCGGAGAGGGGAATCCGTCGCTATCGTCATCATGAACCATCCTCCATCACCAATTTCATGATGCTCACCGCCGTGCGTGAGTAATTCCATCGTAGGCTTGCTGGGCGGTGATGGGTTGGATGAGATTTACCATGTAATCGAGTTAGTTTTGTTAGGGTTTGATCCCTAGTATCCACTATGTTCTGAGATTGATGTTGATATGACTTTGCTATGCTTAATGCTTGTCACTAGGGCCCGAGTGCCATGATTTCAGATCTGAACCTATTATGTTTTCATGAATATATGTGAGTTCTTGATCCTATCTTGCAAGTCTATAGTCACCTATTATGTGTTATGATCCGTTAACCCCGAAGTGACAATAATCGGGATACTTACTGGTAATGACCGTAGTTTGAGGAGTTCATGTATTCACTAACTGTTAATGCTTTGGTCTGGTACTCTATTAAAAGGAGTCCTTAATATCCCTTAGTTTCCATTAGGACCCCGCTGCCACGGGAGGGTAGGACAAAAGATGTCATGCAAGTTCTTTTCCATAAGCACGTATGACTATATTCGGAATACATGCCTACATTACATTGATGAATTGGAGCTAGTTCTGTGTCACCCTATGTTATAACTATTGCATGAGGAATCGCATCCAGCATAATTCTCCATCACCGATCCAATGCCTATAAGCTTTTCACATATTGCTCTTTGCTTAGTTACTTTTCCGTTGCCACTATTACAATTACTACAAAACTGCTACTGTTACTTTTGCCACCGTTACCGCCACTATCATATTACCTTGCTACTAAATACTTTGCTGCAGATACTAAGTTATCCAGGTGTGGTTGAATTGACAACTCAACTGCTAATACTTGAGAAAATTCTTTGGCTCCCCTTGTGTCGAATCAATAAATTTGGGTTGAATACTCTACCCTCGAAAACTGTTGCGATCCCCTATACTTGTGGGTTATCAAGACTATTTTCTAGCGCCGTTGCCGGGGAGCATAGCTCTATTCTTTGAGTCACTTGGGATTTATATTTGCTGGTCACTATGAGGAACTTGAAAGACGAGAAAACCAAAATTTATCCCTCAACTACGAGGGGAGGTAAGGAACTGCCATCTAGCTCTGCACTTGATTCACCTTCTGTTTTGAGTAAGTTTGTGACACCTAAACCTGCTTCTGCTATTAATTCTGATATGTCGCATGTTATTGATGATGCCACTTCCGCTATGCATGATACTTATGATGAAACTACTTCTATGCTTGATACTATTGTGCCACTAGGTGAATTTCTGGATGAACAACTTGCTAGGGCTAGAGAGAATGAAATTATTGAAACTGATAATATTGATGAAAGTGATGATGAAGATTCTCCCCCTAGATATGAATTACCTGTTGTGCCTAAGGGTTATGTTATGGATGAAGAAACTGCTAGAGACTTTCTTGCTTGCAATGATAGGAGTGATCTTAAGAAATTATTAGCTAAGCTTAAAGAAAAATCTCTGAATGCTAGAATGAAATATGACTTTGCTTTTTCCACTTCACGTATGTTTGTTACTGATAAGGATTATGATTTCTCTGTTGATACTGAGATAATTACTTTGGTTGAATCTGATCCTTTTTATGGCTATGAATCTGAAACTGTTGTGGCACATCTTACTAAACTAAATGTTATAGCCACCCTGTTCACTAATGATGAGAAAATTCGCTACTACTATATCCTTAAATTATTTCCGTTCTCATTAAATGGTGATGCTAAGATATGGTTTAATTCTCTTGATCCTGGTTGTGTGCGTAGTCCCCAGGATATGATTTATTACTTCTCTGCTAAATATTTCCCCGCTCATAAGAAACAAGCTGCTTTAAGGGAAATATATAATTTTGTGCAAATTGAAGAAGAGAGTCTCCCACAAGCTTGGGGGAGGCTTCTCCAATTACTTAATGCTTTGCCTGATCATCCTCTCAAGAAAAATGAAATACTTGATATCTTTTATAATGGACTAACCGATGCTTCTAGAGACCACCTGGATAGTTGTGCTGGTTGTGTTTTCAGGGAATGAACAGTCGATCAAGCTGAATTGCTATTGAATAATATGTTGACTAATGAAAATAATTGGACACTTCCTGAACCAACTCCTAAGCCAACTCCGAAGAAAAGGGGCATTCTATTTCTCAGTCCTGAAGATATGCAAGAGGCAAAGAAATCTATGAAAGAAAAAGGTATTAAAGCTGAAGATGTTAAGAATTTACCACCTATTGAAGAAATACATGGTCTTAATTTGCCGCCTGTTGAAGAAACAGATGGTCTTGATAACCCGACACAGGTAGTAAAGGTAAATTCTCTCTATAGATTTTACGAAGGTGATATTCCTCATTATAAGTCTGCTAGCCAATGCTTAGATGAGTTTGACAATTTTATTGTTAAACAAGAAAACTTTAACGCTTATTTTGGTAGACAATTGAAACACAATGCTTATATGATTGAACACTTGGGTGATCATATGTCTAGCATTAAAGGTGAACTTAAACTTATTAGTAAACATGCTTCTATGGTTACCACTCAAGTAGAACAAGTGCTTAAAGCTCAAAATGATTTGCTCAATGAATTACATAATAAGAAGAATGACTTTGTTGTTAGAGTTGCAACTAGAGGAGGTAAAATGACTCAGGAACCTTTGTATCCTGAGGGCCACCCTAAGAGAATTGAGCAAGATTCTCAGAGAACTAAAGTAGATGCACCTAGTCGTTCTAAGAGAAAGAAAAAGAAAAATGATAGGACTTTGCATGCTTCTAGTGAACCTGTTGTTGACACACCTGAGAATCCCAATGATATTTCTATTTCTGATGCTAAAACACAATCTGGTGATGAACATGAACCTAGTGATAATGTTAATGATGATGTTCATGTTGATGGTCAACCTAGCAATGACAATGATGTAGAGATTGAACCTGCTGTTGATCTTGATAACCCACAATCAAAGAATCAACGTTATGATAAGAGAGACTTTGTTGCTAGGAAGCACGATAAAGAAAGAGAACCATGGGTTCAGAAACCCATGCCATTTCCTCCTAAACCATCCAAGAAAAAGGATGATGAGGATTTTGAGCGCTTTGCTGAAATGATTAGACCTATCTTTTTACGTATGCGTTTTACTGATATGCTTAAAATGAATCCTTATGCCAAGTATATGAAGGATATTAGTACAAATAAAAGAAAGATACCGGAAGCTGAAATTTCCACCATGCTTGCTAATTATACTTTTAAAGGTGGAATACCAAAGAAACTTGGAGATCCAGGGGTACCAACTATACCATGCTCCATTAAAAGGAACTATGTTAGAACTGCTTTATGTGATGTTGGAGCCGGTGTTAGTGTTATGCCTCTCTCTTTATATCATAGACTTGATCTGAATAAGTTGACACCTACTGAAATATCTTTGCAAATGGCCGATAAATGAACTGCTATACCTGTCGGTATTTGTGAGGATGTGCCTGTTGTGGTTGCAAACGTTACTATTTTAACGGACTTTGTTATTCTTGATATTCCCGAGGACGATAGTATGTATATTATTCTTGGAAGACCCTTTTTGAATACTGCAGGGGCTGTTATTGATTGCAACAAAGGCAATGTCACTTTTCATGTTAATGGTAATGAGCATACGGTACACTTTCCGAGGAAACAACCTCAAGTTCATAGTATAAACTCTATTGGAAAAATTCCATCGATTATTTTTGGAGGTTTTGAATTTCCTCTACCTACTGTCAAGAAGAAGTATGATATTCTTATTATTGGGGACGTGCATATCCCCGTTGAGGTAACCTAGTGCTATTCGAAAATTCTCCGGTTTCATGCCACTCGGAATGAGTTTGTTAACAAGACTTGATTGTTGGGGAACGTAGTAATTTAAAAAAAATTCCTACGCACACGCAAGATCATGGTGATGCATAGCAACGAGAGGGGAGTGTGTTGTTCACGTACCCTCGTAGACCGAAAGCGGAAGCGTTAGCACAACGCGTTTGATGTAGTCGCACGTCTTCACGATCCGACCGATCAAGTACCGAACGCACGACACCTCCGAGTTCAGCACACGTTCAGCCCGATGACGTCCCTCGAACTCCGATCCAGATGAGTGTTGAGGGAGAGTTTCGTCAGCATGACGGCGTGGTGACGATGATGATGTTCTACCGATGCAGGGCTTCGCCTAAGCACCCCTACAGTAATATCGAGGTGGACTATGGTGGAGGGGGGCACTGCACACGGCTAAAAGATCAAACAATCAATTGTTGTGTCTAGGGTGCCCCCTGCCCCCGTATATAAAGGAGCAAGGGGGAGGTGCGGCCGGCCAGGAGGAGGCGCGCCAGGAGGAGTCCTGCTCCCACCAGGAGTAGGACTCCCTCCCTTCCTTGTTGGACTAGGAGAGGAGAGGGAAGGAGAGGGGGGGAAAGGAAAGGGGGGGCGCCGCCCCCCCTCCTTGTCCAATTCGGACTTGGGGGGAGGGGCGCGCGACTGCCCCTTGGCCGCCTCTCCTCTTCCACCAATTGGGCCCGTGAGGCCCAATAGCCTCCGGGGGGTTCCGGTAACCCCCCGATACTCCGATATATATCCGATAACCCCCGGAACCATTCCGGTGTCCGAATATAGTCATCCAATATATCAATCTTCATGTCTCGACCATTTCGAGACTCCTCGTCATGTCCGTGATCACATCCGGGACTCCGAACAACCTTCGGTACATCAAAGCATATAAACTCATAATATAACTGTCATCGAAACGTTAAGCGTGCGGACCCTACGGGTTCGAGAACTATGTAGACATGACCGAGACACGTCTCCGGTCAATAACCAATAGCGGAACCTGGATGCTCATATTGGCTCCCACATATTCTATGAAGATCTTTATCGGTCAGACCGCATAACGACATACGTTGTTCCCTTTGTCATGAGTATGTTACTTGCCCGAGATTCGATCGTCGGTATCTCAATACCTAGTTCAATCTTGTTACCGGCAAGTCTCTTTACTCGTTCCGTAATACATCATCCCACAACTAACTCATTAGTTGCAATGCCTGCAAGGCTTAAGTGATGTGCATTACCGAGAGGGCCCAGAGACACCTCTCCGACAATCGGAGTGACAAATCCTAATCTCGAAATACGCCAACCCAACAAGTACCTTCGGAGACACCTGTAGAGCACCTTTATAATCACCTAGTTACGTTGTGACGTTTGGTAGCACACAAAGTGTTCCTCCGGTAAACGGGAGTTGCATAATCTCATAGTCATAGGAACATGTATAAGTCATGAAGAAAGCAATAGCAACATACTAAACGATCGAGTGCTAAGCTAACGGAATGGGTCAAGTCAATCACATCATTCTCCTAATGATGTGATCCCGTTAATCAAATGACAACTCATGTCTATGGCTAGGAAACATAACCATCTTTGATCAACGAGCTAGTCAAGTAGAGGCATACTAGTGACACTCTGTTTGTCTATGTATTCACACATGTATTATGTTTCCGGTTAATACAATTCTAGCATGAATAATAAACATTTATCATGATATAAGGAAATAAATAATAACTTTATTATTGCCTCTAGGGCATATTTCCTTCAGTCTCCCACTTGCACTAGAGTCAATAATCTAGATTACACAGTAATGATTCTAACACCCATGGAGCCTTGGTGCTGATCATGTTTTGCTCGTGGAAGAGGCTTAGTCATCGGGTCTGCAACATTCAGATCCGTATGTATCTTGCAAATTTCTATCTCTCCCACCTGGACTAAATCCCGGATGGAATTGAAGCGTCTCTTGATGTGCTTGGTTCTCTTGTGAAATCTGGATTCCTTCGCCAAGGCAATTGCACCAAGTATTGTCACAAAAGATTTTCATTGGACCTGATGCACTAGGTATGACACCTAGGTCGGATATGAACTCCTTCATCCAGACTCCTTCATTTGCTGCTTCCGAAGCAGCTATGTATTCCGCTTCACATGTAGATCCCGCCACGACGCTTTGTTTAGAACTGCACCAACTGACAGCTCCACCGTTCAATGTAAACACGTATCCGGTTTGCGATTTAGAATCGTCCGGATCAGTGTCAAAGCTTGCATCAACGTGACCATTTACGATGAGCTCTTTGTCACCTCCATAAACGAGAAACATATCCTTAGTCCTTTTCAGGTATTTCAGGATGTTCTTGACACACATCAGGTCTGGTACACAACATTGCATACATGATAGAGCCTATGGCTGAAGCATAGGGAACATCTTTCATTTTCTCTCTATCTTCTGCAGTGGTCGGGCATTGAGTCTTACTCAACTTCACACCTTGTAACACAGGCAAGAACCCTTTCTTTGCTTGATCCATTTTGAACTTCTTAAAAACTTTGTCAAGGTATGTGCTTTGTGAAAGTCCAATTAAGCGTCCTGATCTATCTCTATAGATCTTGATGCCCAATATATACGCAGCTTCACCGAGGTCTTTCATTGAAAAACTCTTATTCAAGTATCCCTTTATGCTATTCAGAAATTCTATATCATTTCCAATCAGCAATATGTCATCCACATATAATATTAGAAATGCTACAGAGCTCCCACTCACTTTCTTGTAAATACAGGCTTCTCCAAAAGTCTGTACAAAACCAAATGCTTTGATCACACTATCAAAGAGTTTATTCCAACTCCGAGATGCTTGCACCAGTCCATAAATGGATCGCTGGAGCTTGCACACTTCGTTAGCTTCCTTTGGATCGACAAAACCTTCCGGTTGCATCATATACAACTCTTCTTCTAGAAATTCATTCAGGAATGCTGTTTTGACATCCATTTGCCAAATTTCATAATCATAAAATGCGGCAATTGCTAACATGATTCGGACAGACTTAAGCATCGCTACGGGTGAGAAGGTCTCATCGTAGTCAATCCCTTGAACTTGTCGAAAACCTTTTGCAACAAGTCGAGCTTTATAGACAGTAACATTACCGTCAGCGTCAGTCTTCTTCTTGAAGATCCATTTATTCTCAATTGCTTGCCGATCATCGGGCAAGTCAACCAAAGTCCACACTTTGTTCTCATACATGGATCCCATCTCAGATTTCATGGCCTCCAGCCATTTTGCGGAATCTGGGATCACCATCGCTTCTTCATTGTTCGTAGGTTCGTCATGGTCTAGTAACATAACCTCCAGAACAGGATTACCGTACCACTCTGGTGCGGATCTTACTCTGGTTGACCTACGAGGTTCAGTAACAACTTGATCTGAAGTTCCATGAACATCATCATTAACTTCCTCACTAATTGGTGTAGGCATCGCAGAAACCTGTTTCTGCGATGAACTACTTTCCAATAAGGGAGAAGGTACAGTTACCTCATCAAGTTCTACTTTCCTCCCACTCACTTCTTTTGAGAGAAACTCCTTCTCCAGAAAGATTCCGAATTTAGCAACAAAAGTCTTGCCTTCGGATCTGTGATAGAAGGTGTACCCAATAGTCTCCTTTGGGTATCCTATGAAGACACATTTCTCCGATTTGGGTTCGAGCTTATCAGGTTGAAGCTTTTTCACATAAGCATCGCAGCCCCGAACTTTAAGAAACGACAACTTTGGTTGCTTGCCAAACCACAGTTCATAAGGTGTCGTCTCAACGGATTTTGATGGTGCCTTATTTAACGTGAATGCGGCCGTCTCTAAAGCATAACCCCAAAACGATAGCGGTAAATCAGTAAGAGACATCATAGATCGCACCATATCTAGTAGAGTTCGATTACGACATTCGGACACACCATTACGCTGTGGTGTTCCGGGTGGCGTGAGTTGCGAAACTATTCCGCATTGTTTCAAATGAAGACCAAACTCTTAACTCAAATATTCTCCTCCACGATCAGATCGTAGAAACTTTATTTTCTTGTTACGATGATTTTCAACTTCACTCTGAAATTCTTTGAACTTTTCAAATGTTTCAGACTTATGTTTCATTAAGTAGATATAGCCATATCTTCTTAAATCATCTGTGAAGGTGAGAAAATAACGATATCCGCCACGAGCCTGAACATTCATTGGACCACATACATCTGTATGTATGATTTCCAACAAATCTGTTGCTCTCTCCATAGTTCCGGAGAACGGCGTTTTAGTCATCTTGCCCATGAGGCACGGTTCGCAAGTAACAAGTGATTCATAATCAAGTGGTTCCAAAAGTCCAGCAGTATGGAGTTTCTTCATGCGATTTACACCGATATGACCTAAACGGCAGTGCCACAAATAAGTTGCACTATCATTATCAACTCTGCATCTTTTGGCTTCAATATTATGAATATGTGTATCACTACTATCGAGATTCAACAAAAATAGACCACTCTTCAAGGGTGCATGACCATAAAAGATATTACTCATATAAATAGAACAACCATTATTCTCTGATTTAAATGAATAACCGTCTCGCATCAAACAAGATCCAGATATAATGTCATGCTTAACGCTGGCACCAAATAACAATTATTTAGGTCTAAAACTAATCCCGAAGGTAGATGTAGAGGTAGCATGCCTACCGCGATCACATCGACTTTGGAAGCATTTCCCACGCGCATCGTCACCTCGTCCTTAGCCAATCTTCGCTTAATCCGTAGCCCCTGTTTCGAGTTGCAGATATTAGCAACAGAACCAGTATCAAATACCCAGGTGCTACTGCGAGCATTAGTAAGGTACACATCAATAACATGTATATCACATATACCTTTGTTCACCTTGCCATCCTTCTTATCCGCCAAATACTTGGGGCAGTTCCGCTTCCAGTGACCAGTCTGCTTGCAGTAGAAGCACTCAGTCTCAGGCTTAGGTCCAGACTTGGGTTTCTTCTCCTGAACAACAACTTGCTTGCTTCTTCTTGAAGTTCCCCTTCTTCTTCCCTTTGCCCTTTTTATTGAAACTGGTGGTCTTATTGACCATCAACACTTGATGCTCCTTTTTGATTTCTACCTCCGCAGCCTTTAGCATTGCGAAGAGCTCGGGAATCGTCTTATCCATCCCTTGCATGTTATAGTTCATCACGAAGCTCTTGTAGCTTGGTGGCAGTGATTGGAGAATTCTGTCAATGACGCTATCATCCGGAAGATTAACTCCCAGTTGAATTAAGTGATTGCAGTACCCAGACATCTTGAGTATATGCTCACTGACATAAATATTCTCCTCCATCTTGCAGCTGTAGAACTTATTGGAGACTTCATATCTCTCAATCCGGGCATTTGCTTGAAATATTAACTTCAACTCCTGGAACATCTCATATGCTCCATGACGTTCAAAACGTCGTTGAAGTCCCGGTTCTAAGCCATAAAGCATGGCACACTGAACTTTCCAGTAGTCATCAACACGTGACTGCCAGGCATTCACAATGTCTGCAGTTGCTGGCGCAGGTGGTACACCTAGCGGTGCTTCCAGGACGTAATTCTTCTGTGCAGCAATGAGGATAATCCTCAAGTTACGGACCTAGTCCGTGTAATTGCTACCATCATTTTTCAACTTTGCTTTCTCAAGGAACGCATTAAAATTCAACGGAACAACAGCACGGACCATCTATCTACAATCAACATAGACAAGCAAGATACTATCATGTACTAAGTTCATGATAAATTTAAGTTCAATTAATCATATTACTTAAGAACTCCCACTTAGATAGACATCCCTCTAATCCTCTAAGTGATCACGTGATCCATATCAACTAAACCATGTCCGATCATCACGTGAGATGGAGTAGTTTCAACGGTGAACATCACTATGTTGATCATATCTACTATATGATTCACGCTCGACCTTTCGGTCTCCGTGTTCCGAGGCCATATCTGTTATATGCTAGGCTTGTCAAGATTAACCTGAGTATTCCGCGTGTGCAACTGTTTTGCACCCGTTGTATTTGAACGTGGAGCCTATCACACCCGATTATCACGTGGTGTCTCAGCACGAAGAACTTTCGCAACGGTGCATACTCAGGGAGAACACTTATACTTTCATAATTTAGTGAGGGATCATCTTATAATGCTACCGTCAATCAAAGCAAGATAAGATGCATAAAAGATAAACATCACATGCAATTAATATAAGTTATATGATATGGCCATCATCATCTTGTGCTTGTGATATGCATCTCCGAAGCACCGTCATGATCACCATCGTCACCAGCGCGACACTTTGATCTTCATCGTAGCATCGTTGTCGTCTCGCCAATCTTATGCTTCTACGACTATCGCTACCGCTTAGTGATAAAGTAAAGCATTACAGGGCGATTGCATTGCATACAATAAAGTGACAACCATATGGCTCCTGCCAGTTGCCGATACTCGGTTACGAAACATGATCATCTCATACAATAAAATTTAGCATCATGTCTTGACCATATCACATCACAACATGCCCTGCAAAAACAAGTTAGACGTCCTCTACTTTGTTGTTGCAAATTTTACGTGGCTGCTACGGGCTTAGCAAGAACCGTTCTTACCTACGCATCAAAACCACAACGATAGTTTGTCAAATTGGTCCTGTTTTAACCTTCGCAAGGACCTGGCGTAGCCACAGTCGGTTCAACTAAAGTTGGAGAAACTGACACCCGCCAGCCACCTGTGTGCAAAGCACGTCGGTAGAACTAGTCTCGCGTAAGCGTACGCGTAATGTCGGTCCAGGCCGCTTCATCCAACAATACCGCCGAACCAAAGTATGACTTGCTGGTAAGCAGTATGACTTATATCGCCCACAACTCACTTGTGTTCTACTCGTGCATATAACATCAACACATAAAACCTGGCTCGGATGCCACTGTTGGGGAACGTAGTAATTTCAAAAAAATTCCTACGCACACGCAAGATCATGGTGATGCATAGCAAAGAGAGGGGAGAGTGTTGTCCACGTACCCTCGTAGATCGAAAGCGGAAGCGTTAGCACAACGCGGTTGATGTAGTCGTACGTCTTCACGATCCGACCAATCAAGTACCGAACACAAGGCACCTCCGAGTTCAGCACACGTTCAGCCCGATGATGTCCCTAGAACTCCGATCCAGCCGAGTGTTGAGGGAGAGTTTCGTCAGCACGACGGCGTGGTGACGATGATGATGTTCTACCGACGCAGGGCTTCGCCTAAGCACCGCTACAGTATTATCGAGGTGGACTATGGTGGAGGGGGGCACCGCACACGGCTAAAAGATCAAATGATCAATTGTTGTGTCTAAGGTGCCCTCTGCCCCCGTATATAAAGGAGCAAGGGGGGAGGTGCGGCCGGCCAGGAGGAGGCGCGCCAGGAGGAGTCCTACTCCCACCGGGAGTAGGACTCCCTCCCTTCCTTGTTGGACTAGGAGAGGAGAGGGAAGGAGAGAGGAGGAAAGGAAAGGGGGGGGCGCCCCCCTCCTTGTCCAATTCGGACTTGGGGGGGGAGGGGCACGCGGCTGCCCCTTGGCCGCCTCTCCTCTTCCACCAATTGGGCCCATGAGGCCCAATAGCCTCCGGGGGGGTTCCGGTAACCCCCGGGTACTCCGGTATATATCCGATAACCCCCGGAACCATTCCGGTGTCCGAATACAGTCATCCAATATATCAATCTTCATGTCTCGACCATTTAGAGACTCCTTGTCATGTCCGTGATCACATCCGGGACTCCGAACAACCTTCGGTACATCAAAACATATAAACTCATAATATAACTGTCATCGTAACGTTAAGCGTGCGGACCCTACGGGTTCGAGAACTATGTAGACATGACCGAGACACGTCTCCGGTCAATAACCAATAGAGGAACCTGGATGCTCATATTGGCTCCCACATATTCTACGAAGATCTTTATCGGTCAGACCGCATAACAACATACGTTGTTCCCTTTGTCATCGGTATGTTACTTGCCCGAGATTCGATCGTCGGTATCTCAATACCTAGTTCAATCTTGTTACCGGCAAGTCTCTTTACTCGTTCCGTAATACATCATCCCACAACTAACTCATTAGTTGCAATGCTTGCAAGGCTTAAGTGATGTGCATTACCGAGAGGGCCCAGAGATACCTCTCCGACAATCGGAGTGACAAATCCTAATCTCGAAATACGCCAACCCAACAAGTACCTTCGGAGACACCTGTAGAGCACCTTTATAATCACCCAGTTACGTTGTGACGTTTGGTAGCACACAAAGTGTTCCTCTGGTAAATGGGAGTTGCATAATCTCATAGTCATAGGAACATGTATAAGTCATGAAGAAAGCAATAGCAACATACTAAACGATCGAGTGCTAAGCTAACGGAATGGGTCAAGTCAATCACATCATTCTCCTAATGATGTGATCCCGTTAATCAAATGACAACTCATGTCTATGGCTAGGAAACATAACCATCTTTGATCAATGAGCTAGTCAAGTAGAGGCATACTAGTGACACTCTGTTTGTCTATGTATCCACACAAGTATTACGTTTCCGGTTAATACAATTCTAGCATGAATAATAAACATTTATCATGATATAAGGAAATAAATAATAACTTTATTATTGCCTCTAGGGCATATTTCCTTCATTGATCAACCTTGTTAGTGGATTCCTTTTGATGAGCATGAGATGGATGAAGTTAGAAAGCACAACCTTCTGTACCCTCCTTTTACTTTCTGTTATTTAGATTAAATTAAGCAGTATTTTCTGTCTATTTTCTGATGTATCCGTGCAATAAAAAATACCCCGAAAATAAAAGTTCTCCAATTGCCCCGAAATTGAAATATGATTTTTTTCTGGAATATTTGAGAATATCTGGCACTGAGAACACATCAGGGGGAGCAAGCTCCAGGCCACGAGGGTCCAGGGCGCGCCCACCCCCCTGGGCACGCCCCCTGCCTCGTGGGCCCATGGTGGCTCCCCTCCACTTATTCCAGCCACCACACACTCCTTCTTCCTCCCAAAAAAATCACCAACCAGCTCAAGCACGAGTTTTAGCTCATCTTGCTGCCATTTTCGATCTCCTTGCTCAAAGCTCCACTCACAAAACTGCTTTGGGGGATTGTTTTTCGGTATGTGACTCCTCCAATGGTCCAATTAGTTTTTGTTCTAGTGCTTTATTCATTGCAAAATTTTGCTGCCTAGGTGACCCTGTTCTTGAGCTTGCATGTCAAATTTATATGGCCCCAACTAGTTCTAATGCATGATATAGTCTCTAGGCACTTGTGGGAGTAGTTGCTATCAATTTTGTTGAGTTTGGTTCACTTTTATTTTAAGTTACTAAAAATTTCAAAAAAAAATTCAGAGGGAGAAATATGTTTAGGAGAATGTACCAAGGTGGTTCTTCAAGGAAGCAAGGACCCAGGTCCGCAATGCGTGAGCCGGACCATGAACTACCCAGAGAAGCTCAAGTGCGGCCTTGTGAATGGCCGTCAGACAATTTCATGGTCCGAGCAGGAATTAAGGAGGAATTTGACGCGTATGTGCGCAATGCTGAACTCGAGGGCTTCATGATTGATAAGTGCCCTCAGTATTATCATCTAACTGATTCCTTTGTGAGAAGGTTCAAATTTTCATCTTCACGTAATTCTCACACTGTCATATTTGATCTTTATGATAAATCTTATACTATGGACTTAGAAGATTTTAATACTGCTTGTAAACTTCCGCAGTGGGGTAGTTTCAGTGAACCTCGCAAATACGAGTTTAGGGATTTTCTTGCTAGTATCACAGTGGGGGAATCTAGAGATATAACACAAGCTACCATAGGGAGCATTCATTTTCCTGCTATACATTATTTTGCTCTCTTTATAGGTAGATGCATAAATGGTAAGGATGAGGCATGTCACATGTGAGTCCCTGATTTTCGTGTTCTCAAAAGTGCTGTGTTAGGAGATAAACAATATAACTTGGGGGCCATCGTTGCACGAAGGTTGCATAATAATGGTTTAAGTGGAGACCTTTTTGGTGGTATTTATGCAACCCGTGTGGCTAATTTTCTTGAGATACCCATACCTGGAAAGATATGGAATTGCCCCCCACTTATCTAGATTACGAGGCTATGGTTCGCCATCTGTTTATTGAGAGGAACAAACAACCTCTCCAGTACCGACTGATGTTTGACAAGCGCCGCATTTTCCATGTTGCTCTCCCTGCTCCTACTTTCTTTGACTTTCAGACAAAAGGGAGACATATTATAACTAGGGAGGAGGCGAACGAGTATAAGAGGAGGACTGAGACAGCTCGCCTCCAAGCGGCAACTCATGAGGCAATAGCTGCTGCATCACAGTACAACCCCAACTACAAGTTTGGATATCCGCCAGGCCAGCCGGCCATAGACCAACTTAGGCCAAAAGCCTAAGCTTGGGGGAGTACGTATTTCTCACCGACATTACATTCATGTTCACACACTTATTCTAGTTGTCGGTGCTCATACCTTTTCATTGTACTATCCATGTTAGTTTATTTTCTTTTCTTGCTTTCTTCTTGTGTGTTTGAAAACCTTAAGAAAAAAAATTAGTAGTAGCTTTTAGCTAGTTTACTTTTCATGCTTGTAGTAGTATTAATTAAAAGAAAACCCAAAAAGATTTTGTGTTCTTATTTTGCCTGTTGGGAGCTTTCCCGTGTAAATAGTTTTATTTCTTTTCTTTTCTTTGGGGGTCGATAGGAGAAGACCATAATGAAAATGCTGAAGTGGCTCTTATATGCATTATTGTTAATTTAACCAAGAGCCCATATTATCTTGTCTTCTCCTTTGTATTGAATGCCTGCAGATTCCAGCTTAGTCCAAAGCACATGCACTATTATTATTATAGACACCGTTCGGTCATGCAAGTGAAAGGCAATAATGACGAGATATGATGAACTGATTGAGATGAGAGAAGCTGGTATGAACTCGACCTCTCTTGTTTTTGTAAATATGATTAGTTCATCATTCCTGATTCAGCCTATTATGAATAAACATGTTTGCAATGACAATTAGAGATTATAGTTTCCCATGCCATGCTTAATTTGCTAGGAGTTTATAATGGTTTACCTTGCGTGCCAACATGCTATTATAATGGTTGTGATGTGGTATGGTAGGGTGGTATCCTCCTTTGAATGATTCAAGTGACTTGACTTGGCACATGTTCACACATGTAGTTGAAACAAATCAACATAGCATTCACGATATTTATGTTCATGGTGGATTATATCCTACTCATGCTTGCACTCAATGTTCATTAATTTTAATGCATGTTCATGACTGTTGTCGCTCTCTAGTTGTTCGCTTCCCAGTCTTTTTCTAGCCTTCACTTGTACTAAGCGGGAATACTGCTTGTGCATCCACTTCCATAAACCCCAAAGTTATTCCATATGAGTCCACCATACCTTCCTATATGCGGTATCTACCTGCCGTTCCAAGTAAATTTGTATGTGCCAAACTCTAAACCTTCAAATGAAATTCTGTTTTGCATGCTCGAATAGCTCATGTATCAACTAGGGTTGTCTGTATCTTCCATGATAGGCGGGTTATTCTCAAGAGGAGTGGACTCCGCTCCTCACTCACAAGAAAATGGCTGGTCACCGGGATGCCCAGTCCCATGCTCTAAGCAAATCAAATCGAAATAATTACAAACAAAACTCCCCCGGGACTCTTGTTAGTTGGAGGCACTCGTTGTTTTGAGCAAGCCATGGATTGATGCTTGTTGGTGGAGGGGGAGTATGAACTTTACCATTCTATTTGGGAACCTCCTATAATGTGTGTAGCATGGAAGATATCGAGATCTCTCAGTTGTTATGTTGACAATGAAAGTATGCCGCTCAAAATGTTATTCATCTCTATTTCAAAATCGAGCTCTGTCACCTCTACAAATCCCTGCTTCCCTTTGCGAAGGGCCTATCTATTTACTTTTATGTTGAGTCATCACCCTCTTATTAAAAAGCACCATCTGGAGAGCACCGCTGTCATTTGCATCCATTACTATTAATTTATATTGTGTATGACTATGACTGGATCTCTTTTACCATGAATTACAATGTTTAGTCAGTCCTTGATCTTCAGAAGTGCTCTGCATTTATGTTTTGCGGTCTCAGAAAGGGCTAGCGAGATACCATCTTGTTATATCATATTATGATTGTTTTGATAAAGTGTTGTCATCCGAGATTTATTATTATTGCTCGCTAGTTGATTATGTCATTGATATGAGTAAACATGAGACCTAAATGTTATTGTGAATATGGTTAGTTCATAATCTTTGCTGAAAACTTGAATGCTGGCTTTACATATTTACAACAAAAGAGCAAACAGAGTTTGTAAAAGTTTTTTCTTTATCACTTTCAGTTTATCAACTGAATTGCTTGAGGACAAGCAAAGGTTTAAGCTTGGGGGAGTTGATACGTCTCCGTCGTATCTACTTTTCCAAACACTTTTGCCCTTGTTTTGGACTCTAACTTGCATGATTTGAATGGAACTAACCTGGACTGACGCTGTTTTCAGCAGAATTGCCATGGTGTTATTTTTGTGCAGAAATAAAAGTTCTCGGAATGACCTGAAAATCAACGGAGATTATTTTTTGAATTAATAAAAAATAATGGCAAAAGAATCAAGGCCAGGGGGCCCACACCCTGTCCACGAGGGTGGGAGGCGCGCCTACCCCCTGGGCGCGCCCCCTGCCGCGTGGCCCCCCTGGAGCTCCACCGACCTCAACTCCAACTCTATATATTCGTGTTCGGGGAGAAAAAAATCAGAGAGAAGGATTCATCGTGTTTTACGATACGGAGCCGCCGCCAAGCCCTAATCTCTCTTGGGAGGGCTGAGCTTGAGTCCGTTCGGGGCTCCGGAGAGGGGAATCCGTCGCCATCGTCATCATCAACCATCCTCCATCACCAATTTCATGATGCTCACCGCCGTGCGTGAGTAATTCCATCGTAGGCTTGCTGGACGGTGATGGGTTGGATGAGATTTACCATGTAATCGAGTTAGTTTTGTTAGGGTTTGATCCCTAGTATTGTTGGGGAACGTAGTAATTTCAAAAAAATTCCTACGCACACATAAGATCATGGTGATGCATAGCAATGAGAGGGGAGAGTGTTGTCCACGTACCCTCATAGACCGAAAGCGGAAGCGTTAACACAACGCGGTTGATGTAGTCGTACGTCTTCACGATCCGACCGATCAAGTACCGAATGCACGACACCTCTGAGTTCAGCACACGTTCAGCTCGATGACGTCCCTCGAACTCCGATCCAGCCGAGTGTTGAGGGAGAGTTTCGTCAGCATGACGGCGTGGTGACGATGATGATGTTCTACCGATGCAGGGCTTCGCCTAAGCTCCGCAACGATATTATCGAGGTGTAATATGGTGGAGGGGGGCACCGCACACGGCTAAAAGATCGTTGATCAATTGTGTGTCTAGAGGTGCCCCCTGCCCCCGTATATAAAGGTGCAAGGGGGAGGCCGCCGGCCTAGGAGGTATAGGCGCGCCAGGAGGAGTCCTACTCCTACCGGGAGTAGGACTCCCCCCTTTCCTTGTTGGACTAGGAGTGGAAGGTGGAGGAGGTGGAGGGGAGGCAGGAAGGGGGGGCACCGCCCCCCTCTCCTTGTCCTATTCGGACTGGGGGGGAAGGGGGGCGCGGCCCTTCCCTGGCCTCCTCTCCTCTCTTCCACCTAGGCCCACTAAGGCCCATTAAGTTACCGGGCGGTTCCGGTAACCTCCCGGTACTCCGGAAAAATCCCGATTTCACCCGGAACACTTCCGATGTCCAAACATAGGCTTCCAATATATCAATCTTTATGTCTCGACCATTTCGAGACTCCTCGTCATGTCCGTGATCACATCCGGGACTCCGAACAACCTTCGGTACATCAAAACATATAAACTCATAATATAACTGTCATCGTAACGTTAAGCGTGCGGACCCTACGGGTTCGAGAACTATGTAGACATGACCGAGACACCTCTCCGGTCAATAACCAATAGCGGAACCTGGATGCTCATATTGGTTCCTACATATTCTACGAAGATCTTTATCGGTCAGACCGCATAACAACATACGTTGTTCCCTTTGTCATCGGTATGTTACTTGCCCGAGATCCGATCGTCGGTATCTCGATACCTAGTTCAATCCCGTTACCGGCAAGTCTCTTTACTCGTTCCGTAATACATCATCCCACAACTAACTCATTAGTTACAATGCTTGCAAGGCTTATAGTGATGTGCATTATCGAGTGGGCCCAGAGATACCTCTCCGACAATCGGAGTGACAAATCCTAATCTCGAAATACGCCAACCCAACAAGTACCTTTGGAGACACCTGTAGAGCACCTTTATAATCACCCAGTTACGTTGTGACGTTTGGTAGCACACAAAGTGTTCCTCCGGTAAACGGGAGTTGCATAATCTCATAGTCATAGGAACATGTATAAGTCATGAAGAAAGCAATAGCAACATACTAGACGATCGGGTGCTAAGCTAACGGAATGGGTCAAGTCAATCACGTCATTCTCCTAATGAGGTGATCCCATTAATCAAATGACAACTCATGTCTATGGCTAGGAAACATAACCATCTTTGATTAACGAGCTAGTCAAGTAGAGGCATACTAGTGACACTCTGTTTGTCTATGTATTCACACATGTATTATGTTTCTGGTTAATACAATTCTAGCATGAATAATAAACATTTATCATGATATAAGGAAATAAATAATACTTTATTATTGCCTCTAGGGCATATTTCTTTCAAGTATCCATTATGTTCTGAGATTGATGTTGCTATGACTTTGCTATGCTTAATGCTTGTCACTAGGGCCCGAGTGCCATGATTTCAGATCTGAACCTATTATGTTTTCATGAATATATGTTAGTTCTTGATCCTATCTTGCAAGTCTATAGTCACCTATTATGTGTTATGATCCGTTAACCCCGAAGTGACAATAATCGGGATACTTACTGGTGATGACCGTAGTTTGAGGAGTTCATGTATTCACTAAGTGTTAATGCTTTGGTCTGGTACTCTATTAAAAGGAGTCCTTAATATCCCTTAGTTTCCATTAGGACCCCGCTGCCACGGGAGGGTAGGACAAAAGATGTCATGCAAGTTCTTTTCCATAAGCACGTATGACTATATTCGGAATACATGCCTACATTACATTGATGAATTGGAGCTAGTTCTGTGTCACCCTATGTTATAACTATTGCATGAGGAATCGCATCCGGCATAATTCTCCATGGCCGATCCAATGCCTATGAGCTTTTCACATATTGCTCTTTGCTTAGTTACTTCTCCGTTGCCACTATTACAATTACTACAAAACTGCTACTGTTACTTTTGCTATCGTTACCACTACTATCATATTACCTTGCTACTAAATACTTTGCTGCAGATACTAAGTTATCCAGGTGTGGTCGAATTGACAACTCAACTGCTAATACTTGAGAATATTCTTTGGCTCCCCTTGTGTCGAATCAATAAATTTGGGTTGAATACTCTACCCTCGAAAACTGTTGCGATCCCCTATACTTGTGGGTTATCATGTCCACGTACCCTCGTAGACCGAAAGCGGAAGCGTTTAGTAACGCGGTTGATGTAGTCGAACGTCTTCGTGATCCAACCGATCCAAGTGCCGAACGCATGGCACCTCCGTGATCTGCACATGTTCAGCTCGGTGACGTCCCGTGTACTCTTGATCCAGCTGAGGCCGAGGGAGAGTTTCGTTTGCACGACGGCGTGGTGACGGTGATGATGAAGTTACCGACGCAAGGCTTCGCCTAAGCTCTATAACGATATGTCCGAGGTGGAAATCTGTGGAGGGGGCACCGCACACGGCTAAGACAACTGTCAACTTGTGTGTTCTAGGGTGCCCCCCTGCCCCCATATATAAAGGAGCAAGGGGGAGGCCGGCCGGCCCCTAGGGCGCGCCCCCAAGAGGGGAATCCTACTAGGACTCCAAGTCCTAGTAGGAATCCTTCAAGAGGGAGAGAGGGCGAAGGAAGGAGGAGGGGGAAGGGAAGGAAAGGGGGACACCGCCCCCTTCCCCTAGTCCAATTCGGACCCAAGGAGGGGGGCGCACGGCCAGCCCCTCCTGGCCCTTCCTCTCTTCCCACTAAGGCCCATAGAGGCCCATTAGTTCCCGTGGGAGTTCCGATAACCCCCCGGCACTCCGATATTTATCCGGTGACCCCCGAAAATCATTTGGTGTCCGAATAACATCGTCCAATATATCAATATTTGTGTCTCGACCATTTCGAGACTCCTAGTTATGTCCGTGATCACATCTGGGACTCTGAACTACCTTTGGTACATCAAAACACATAAACTCATAATACCGATCGTCATCGAGCGTTTAGCGTGCGGACCCTACGGGTTCGAGAACTATGTAGACATGACCGAGGCTCATCTCCGGTCAATAACCAATAGCAGAACCTGGATGCTCATATTGGTTCCTACATATTCTATGAATATCTTTTTCGGCCAAACCGCATAACAACATACGTTGTTCCCTTTGTCATCGGTATGTTACTTGGCCGAGATTCGATCGTCGGTATCATCATACCTAGTTCAATCTCATTATCGGCAAGTCTCTTTACTCGTTCTGTAATGCATCATCCCGTAACTAACTCATTAGTCACATTGCTTGCAAGGCTTATAGTGACGTGCATTACCGAGAGGGCCCAGAGATACCTCTCCGACAATCGGAGTGACAAATCCTAATCTCGATCTATGCCAACTCAACAAACACCATCAGAGACACCTTAGAGCATCTTTATAATCACCCAGTTACGTTGTGATGTTTGATAGCACACTAAGTGTTCCTCCCGTATTCGGGAGTTGCATAATCTCATAGTCATAAGAACATGTATAAGTTATGAAGAAAGCAGTAGCAATAAACTAAACAATCATAGTGCTAAGCTAACGGATGGGTCAAGTCAATCACATCATTCTCTAATGATGTGATCCCGTTCATCAAATGACAACTCTTGTCCATGGCTAGGAAACTTAACCATCTTTGATTAACGAGCTAGTCAAGTAGAGGCATACTAGTGACACTCTGTTTGTCTATGTATTCACACATGTACTAAGTTTCTGGTTAATACAACTCTAGCATGAATAATAAACATTTATCATGATATAAGGAAATATAAATAACAAATTTATTATTGCCTCTAGGGCATATTTCCTTCACACACACGGCTTCTGGAAACAAACTGTTTGTGACAGAAAAATTGGTGAGCCAAATAGTATTCATCATACCTTGTGAAATCAAGAAATGCCTAAATTTGACCCAATGTGGCAAAAAAGATGGAGTTATTGTCTGACTAAACTTTCACCCAATTTGGGCAAAGAACTGACTATGGACCGACTATCAAATTAAATCAAAACATTCATCAAGCCACATGCATTCCCCAACCAACTTAGGGTTTAGAGGATACATTATTTTTGTTCCTTGAGAAACAGAACCACAAAATCATATCCAAGGAAGATCCAAGCAACTAAGCTTGGGGATGCCACGGAAGGCTTGAAAACTTAGGGTTTAGAGGATACATGTTGCTGTTTGAAAACAGAAAGTTTACCGCCGTTGCAAAAATTCCCTAGAAAAGTCAGAATGTGATAAAATGTTGAACCTTTTTGCAAAATAAGCTCTGATAAATTTTCTACAGTGTGTTAAATTTTCAGAATTTTTGGAGTTGAATAAGTATTGATACTCTTGCATTCTTTATAGACTGTACTGTTTTCGCATATTGCTGTTATGTTTGCGTATGTTTTCTTGTTTAATGATTCTATTTGAGGATAGGAGTATTAAATATGCAGAGGAATTTAGTATGCAATGTTGAATAATAATTTTAGTGATTTTCTATAGTAGAGACTGATAAGGTTTTTGCATTGGTTTATACTAACTTATCTCACGAGTGCTTGTCGAGTTTTGTGTGGATGAAGCTTTTGAGATTTAGGGAAACCGTGATATGAGAGGAATTAAGGAGACACAAAAGCTCAAGCTTGGGGATGCCCAAGGCACCCCAAGATAATATTTCAAGAAGTCTCAAGCATCTAAGCTTGGGGATGCCCCGGTAGGCATCCCGCCTTTCTTCTTCTTCAATTACCGGTTAGTATCGGTTGAGCCTAAATTTTTGCTTCTTCACATGAGTTGTGCTATCCTTGGAATGTCATTTTATCTTGTTTTGCCTTTTGTTTTAATAAAATACTTAGATCTGAAAGTTCTAAATTAAATAGAGTCCTCAAATAATTGCCAGGGAGGATAAGTAAGCGGCATTCACATCCCGTCAACGAAGCTCTTTTCTATGTCATTTACTCTTGTGCTTCACTTTTATCCTAAGAGTAAATTGTTGAATAAATTGAATGTCATGAAGTTGAAATCATATCATCCTAGTGGTAGATTCACATTGGGTTTATAAATTGAAATCTTTTGAGGGTTGACAATCACAATATTGGTCATATAAGCAATTCATGAATAATTAGTATAAGGAAGAGAACTTTCACACGCAAATACACTATCTTGGAAATCTTTTGTGATTGTGAGCCCCCGTCAAAATAATATATGCCAAAATTGTTGACGTTGGACAAGGAAGACAACGTAATGATTTATGTTTGTTCATATTTGCTACCTCTTGAGCACTGCGTTGGTTTTTCCTTGAAGAGGAAAGGGTGATGCAGCAAAGTAGCGTAAGTATTTCCTTCAGTTTTTGAGAACCAAGGTATCAATCCAGTAGGAGGCTACGCTCGAGTCCCACGCACCTACACAAACAAATAAGAACCTCGCAACCAACGCGATAAAGGGGTTGTCAATCCCTTCACGGTCACTTACGAGAGTGAGATCTGATAGAGATGATAAGATAATATTTTTGGTATTTTTATGATAAAGAGATATAAAGATGCAAAGTAAAATAAAAGGCAATAAAAATAGCTAAGTGATGGAAGATTAATATGATGGAAAATAGACCCGGGGGCATAAGTTTCACTAGTGGCTTCTCTCAAGAGCATAAGTATCACGGTGGGTAAACGAATTACTGTCGAGCAATTGATAGAATTGAGCATAGTTATGAGAATATCTAGGTATGATCATGTATATAGGCATCACGTCCGTGACAAGTAGACCGAAACGATTCTGCATATACTACTATTACTCCAGACATCGACCGCTATCCAGCATGCATCTAGAGTATTAAGTTCATAAGAACAGAGTAATGCTTTAAGCAAGACGACATGATGTAGAGGGATAAACTCATGCAATATGATATAAACCCCATCTTTTTATCCTCGATGGAAACAATACAATACGTGCCTGGCTGCCCCTACTGTCATTGGGAAAGGACACCGCAAGATTGAACCCAAAGCTAAGCACTTCTCCCATTGCAAGAAAGATCAATCTAGTAGGCCAAACCAAACTGATAATTCGAAGAGACTTGCAAAGATAACCAACCATACATAAAAGAATTCAGAGGAGATTCAAATATTTTTCATAGATAATCTTGATCATAAACCCACAATTCATCGGATCTTGACAAACACACCGCAAAAGAAGATTACATCGAATAGATCTCCAAGAGAATCGAGGAGAACTTTGTATTGAGATCCAAAGAGAGAGAAGAAGCCATCTAGCTAATAACTATTGACCCGAAGGTCTGAGGTAAACTACTCACACATCATCGAAGAGGCTATGGTGTTGATGTAGAAGCCCTCCATGATCAATGCCCCCTCCGGCAGGACGTCGGAAAAGGCCCCAAGATGGGATCTCACGGGTACAGAAGGTTGCGGCGGTGGAATTAGGTTTTCGTGGATGCTTCTGATGGTTTGGGGGTACGTAGGTATATATAGGAGGAAGAAGTAGGTCGGTGGAGCCACGAGGGGCCCAGGAGGGTGGAGGGCGCACCCTGGGGGGGGGGGGGGTAGGCGCGCCCCTACCTCGTGGCCTCCTCGGCTGTTGCTTGACGTCCACTCCAATTCCTATGGATCACGTTTGTTCCAAAAATCACGTTCCCGAAGGTTTCATTCCGTTTGGACTCCGTTTGATATTCTTTTTCTGCGAAACACTGAAATAGGCAAAAAAACAGCAATTTGGGCTGGGCCTCCGGTTAATAGGTTAGTCCCAAAATGATATAAAAGTGTATAATAAAGCCCATTAATCATCCAAAATAGAATATATATAATAGCATGGAACAATAAAAATTATAGATACGTTGGAGACGTATCAAGCATCCCCAAGCTTAATTCCTGCTCATCCTCGAGTAGGTAAATGATAAAAACAGAATTTTTGATGTGGAATGCTACTTAGCATAATTTTCAATGTAATTCTCTTATTTGTGGTATGAATATTCAGATCCGAAAGATTCAAGATAAAAGTTTAATATTGACATAAAAATAATAATACTTCAAGCATACTAACAAAGCAATCATGTGTTCTCAAAATAACATGGCCAAAGAAAGTTATCCCTACAAAATCATATAGTCTGGCTATGCTCTATCTTCACCACACAAAATATTTAAATCATGCACAACCCCGATGACAAGCCAAGCAATTGTTTCATACTTTTGATGTTCTCAAACTTTTTCAATATTCACGCAATACATGAGCGTGAGCCATGGATATAGCACTATGGGTGGAATAGAATGGTGGTTGTGGAGAAGACAAAAAGGAGGGGAAGATAGTCACACATCAACTAGGCGTATCAACGGGCTATGGAGATGCCCATTAATAGATATCAATGTGAGTGAGTAGGGATTGCCATGCAACGGATGCACTAGAGCTATAAGTGTATGAAAGCTCAACAATGGAAACTAAGTGGGTGTGCATCCAACTTGCTTGCTCATGAAGACGTAGGGCAATTTGAGGAAGCCCATCATTGGAATATACAAGCCAAGTTCTATAATGAAAAATTCCCACTAGTATATGAAAGTGATATCATAGGAGACTCTCTATCAATGAAGATCATGGTGCTACTTTAAAGCACAAGTGTGGAAAAAGGATAGTAGCATTGCCCTTCTCTCTTTTTCTCTCATTTTTTTATTTGGGCCTTTTCTCTTTTTTATGGCCTCTTTTTTCTTTTCTTTTTTTCTTTTTCGTCCGGAGTCTCATCCCGACTTATGGGGGAATCATAGTCTCCATCATCCTTTCATCACTTGGGACAATGCTCTAATAATGATGATCATCACACTTTTATTTACTTACAACTCAATACTTAGAACAAAAATATGACTCTATGTGAATGCCTCCGGCGGAGTACTAGGATATGCAATGAATCAAGAGTGACATGTATAAAAAATTATGAACGGTGGCTTTGCCACAAATACGATGTCAACTACATGATCATGCAAAGCAATATGACAATGATGAAGCGTGTCATAGCAAACGGAACGGTGGAAAGTTGCATGGCAATATATCTCGGAATGGCTATGGAAATGCCATAATAGGTAGGTATGGTGGCTGTTTTGAGGAAGGTATATGGTGGGTGTATGATACCGGCGAAAAGTGCGCGGTATTAGAGAGGCTAGCAATGGTGGAAGGGTGAGAGTGCGTATAATCCATGGACTCAACATTAGTCATAAAGAACTCATATACTTGTTGCAAAAATCTATTAGTTATCGAAACAAAGTATTACGCGCATGCTCCTAGGGGGATAGATTGGTAGGAAAAGACCATCGCTCGTCCCCGACCGCCACTCATAAGGAAAACAATCAATAAATAAATCATGCTCCGACTTCATGACCTAACGGTTCACCATACGTGCATGCTACGGGAATCACAAACTTTAACACAAGTATTTCTCAAATTCATAAGCAATCAACTAGCATGACTCTAATATCACCATCTTTATATCTCAAAACAATTATCAAGCATCAAACTTTTTCTTAGTATTCAACACACTCATAAGAAAGTTTTTACTAATCTTGGATGCCTATCATATTAGGACTACCTTCTCAATTTAAGCAAACTATCATGCTGTTTTGTAGGACTCTCAAAATAATATAAGTGAAGCATGAGAGAACAATAGTTTCTATAAAACAAGACCACCGCCGTGCTCTAAAAGATATAAGTGAAGCACTAGAGCAAAAACTATATAGCTCAAAAGATATAAGTGAAGCACATAGAGTATTCTAACAAATTCCGAATCATGTGTGTCTCTCTCAAAAGGGTGTGTACATCAAGTATGATTGTGGTAAACTAAAAGCAAAGACTCAAATCATACAAGACGCTCCAAGCAAAACACATATCATGTGGTGAATAAAAATATAGCTCCAAGTAAAGTTACCGATGGACGAAGATGAAAGAGGGGATGCCTTCCGGGGCATCCCCAAGCTTTGGATTTTTGGTGTCCTTAGATTACCTTGGTTCCATGGGCATCCCCAAGCTTAGGCTCTTGCCACTCCTTGTTCCATAATCCATCAAATCTTTACCCAAAACTTGAAAACTTCACAACACAAAACTCAACAGAAAATCTCGTGAGTTCCGTTAGCGAAATAAAACAAAACACCACTTCAAGGTACTGTAATGAACTCATTATTTATTTATATTGGTGTTAAACTTACTGTATTCCAACTTCTCTATGGTTTATAAACTATTTTACTAGTCATAGATTCATCAAAATAAGCAAACAACACATGAAAAACAGAATCTGTCAGAAACAGAACAGTGTGTAGTAATCTGTAACTAACGAAAACTTATGGAACTCTAAAAATTCTGCCAAAATAGGACGACCTAAATAATTTGTTTATTGATCTGCTGCAATTGCAATCAATATTATATCACGTTCTGGTAATTTTTAACAATTGTTTTCGTAAACAGAAAGTTTCTGGAATTTTCAGCAAGATCAAATAACTATCATCCAAGAAGATCCTATAGGTTTAACTTGGCACAAACAATAATTAAAACACAAAAACAAATCTAACCAGAGGCTAGATCAAAGATTTATTCCTAAACAGAATAAAAAAGCAAAAAACTAAAAATAAAATTGGGTTGCCTCCCAACAAGCGCTATCATTTAACGCCCCTAGCTAGGCATTGATAATTTCAATGATGCTCACATGAAAGATAGTAATTGAAACACAAAGAGAGCATCATAAGACTTGTGAAAATCACATCTAAGTCTAACATACTTCCTATACATAGGCATCTTATAGGCAAAAAAATTATCATAGCAAGGCAAAACTAGCATATGCAAGGAAGCGGAAAGAAACAATAGCAATCTCAACATAACGAGAGGTAATTTAATAACATGAATTTTTTTACAACCATATTTTCCTCTCGCATAATAATTGCATGCAGGATCATAAGCAAATTCCACAATATAGCTATCACAAAACATATTCTTAACACGATCCACATGTATGCAAAGTTGACACTCTTCCAAAATAGTGGGATTAACATTAGCTAAAGTCATGACCTCTCCAAACCCACTTTTATCAAAAACTTCATAAGATTGATCAAAATCCAAATATGTGGGATCTAAAGTAGACACTCTTCCAAACCCACTTTCAATACTATTGCAAATATTATTATCAATCTCATATTCATCATGGGGCTTAAATAAATTTTCAAGATCATAAGAGAAATCACCCCAATCGCGATCATTACAACAAGTAGTAGACATAGAAAACTTAGCATCCCCAAGCTTAGGGTTTTGCATATTATTAGCATAATTTACATCAATAGAATTTATAATAAAATCATTGCAATCATGCTTTTTATTCAAAGATCTATTGTGAATCACTTCATAAAGTACTTCATCGCAATTTTCAGATTCACGAATTTCAAGCAAAACCTCATAAAGATAATCTAGTGCACTCAACTCACTAGCAATAGGTTCATCATAATTGGATCTCTTAAAGAGATTAGCAAGTGGATGAGGATCCATAAACTGAAAGAACATGCGGTACCCCATGTTTGGTTTTGGTAATTGATGACAATCTCTATGGACTAATGGTTGCCTTGAGTTATATTTGAAGGATCTGTCCATAGGCATTTCTTGAAGTCCATGTGTTGGTTTCAAGGAGTTTATGTGGTGACCAAGGTGTTATTAAGGAATTATCCAAAGATTGGTCATGTGAGAGTTGAGCTTATTGCAAGCATGTCTTGGAGAAGAAGATTGTGTGATCATTCATGTATATCTTCAAGACATCATCCAAATGAAGAGAGTTGAAAAGATTCAAGGTTGATCAAGACTAAGTCAAGAGTGAATCAACTTGATCAACTCACAAAGCGTAGAAGATGTACCGAGAGGGATCAAGCGATCCCATGGTGTGGTAAGCATTGTCAATTACGCTTTGTGTACTAACCCATGATCTTCGTGAGAGTTCTTTGTGGGGTTAGGTTGCGGTGTGCAAGTTCAAGTGAAGCATCATGAAGAGATCAAATGCTTGAAGCTTGCTGTCCATTGTGGTGACAATGGACTTGTGAAGATGTGCGGAAGAGTGGCTCACCCATAGTGGAGTATGGGGGAGCAATCAACTAGTCTTCATCGAGCCAACGCAACCAAGAAAGGTGGTCCAACTTGAGGGAGTCAAGATCGTCATCATCTAGCTCAAGTGGACCATGTGCAAGGCAAAGGTTTGCCCTTGATAGGTTTTCTATTTTACCGGTCTCATGATGGTAGTTGGGAGACCGGGTTATAGGATCGATTGTCGTACTATCAAGGGGGGCTCTCGATGAGTAGCTTGATCGTATCATTCGTAGAGAGCTCAAACCATTGCATCCTTGCATCATATTTCTTGGTTCTTGTTTGGTTCTTCTCTTTGTGAGTTTTGGAGCTTATGGTCATCTTGATGACAAGCTCGAGTTCATCAAAAACGGAGTTCACTCACATCTTCTATGATGTTTTCGATGTTGGAGGTTATGCCGGTTCTTCTCGGTTGGAGGTTTCACTCCTCTATTTGTTGGCATACCTCCCCTGCCTCTTCTTACTATAACCAACAAGCTTGAGTTTGCTCAATTCGGAGCTCATATGCAGAAGTTATGGCAGTTTTGGTCCCAGCGGTAGTACCGCGGGCTGGAGCGGTAGTACCGCTTGGGTGCTTCAAGCGGTAGTACCGCTCAAGAGCGGTAGTACCGCTCCAGAGCGGTAGTACCGCTGGTAACCCCCAGCCGTAGTACCGCTGCGGTCTCGTGCTAGTACCGCCTCGATTCGAGAGGTCTTTTTCGTCTCGGGTTTTACGGTACTAGCCGCGGCAGTGGGGGCCGTAGTACCGCTCGTATGCGGTAGTACCGCCCTGACCACCGCGGTAGTATCGCTCTGGGCCCAGCAGCAGTACCGCGAGGGGGAGCGGTAGTACCGCTTATAGGGGCAAGCGGTAGTACCGCCGGCCAAGCGGTAGTACCGCTCTCTGCGGGGCTGAAGTGGGGGTAACGGTTGGATTGTTCCCCCCACTATATAAGGGGGTCTTCTTCCCCATTCTACTTTATCCTTTGAGCTTGTGTTCTTCCCCCATTGTTGACCTTCTTCGAGCTTGCTAACTCTCAATCCCTCCATGGATTCTTGCTAATTTTTGAGGGAAAAGAGAGAGGAGATCTAGATCCACATTTCCACCAATCACTTTCTCCTCTATGTGAGGGGAACCCATTGGATCTAGATCTTGGAGTTCTTGGTGTTCTCCTTCTTGTTCTTCCTCTCATTTTCCTCCCTAGCATTAGTTGCTTCGGTGGGATTTGAGAGAGAAGGACTTGGGCACTCCGTGTGCCCTTGCCATTGCATTTGGTGCATCGGTTTGAGTTCTCCACGGTGATACGTGGAAGTTACAAGTTGAGAAGCTTATTACTCTTGGGTGTTTGGTGCCCTTGAGCTTGTTCCTCTTGGGTGCTTGGGCACCCTAGACGGTTGGTGGTGTTTGGAGCTCAATCATTGTGGTGTAAAGCTCCGGGCAAGCGTCGGGGTCTCCAATTAGGTTGTGGAGATCGCCCCGAGCAATTTGACGGGTTCCGGTGACCGCCCCCAAGGGTTGCCAAAGTGTACGGGTTCAGTGACCGCCCCCAAGGGTTGCCATTTGTACGGGTTCGGTGACCGCCCTCAAGGGTCCCTTAGTGGAATCACGGCATCTTGCATTGTGCGAGGGCGTGAGGAGATTACGGTGGCCCTAGTGGCTTCTTGGGGAGCATTGTGCCTCCACACCGCTCCAAACGGAGATTAGCATCCGCAAGGGTGTGAACTTCGGGATACATCGTCGTCTCCGCGTGTCTCGGTTATCTCTTACCCGAACCCTTTACTTATGCACTTTACTTTGTGATAGCCATATTGTTTCTTGTCATATATCTTGCTATCACTTAGTTGTTTATCTTGCTTAGCATAAGTTGTTGGTGCACATAGGTGAGCCTAGTTGTTGTAGGTTTTGTGCTTGTCAAATTAACCGCTAGGTTTATTCCGCATTTGTTCAAGCCTAAACCGTAATTATTTTAAAGCGCCTATTCACCCCCCTCTAGGCGACATCCACGATCTTTCATAAACTTTTAGCAATCGAAGATGCAAGCAAAAAGAAGGCACATGGTAACACGAGCAAACAGAAGGACGAATGGAAGAGGGGCAAATAAAATGGCAAGGGTGAAGTGGGGGAGAGGAAAACGAGAGGCAAATGGAAAATAATGTAATGCGACGGATAAGAGTTTGTGATGGGTACTTGGTATGTCTTGACTTGTGCGTAGACTCGCCGGCAACGGCGCCAGAAATCCTTCTTGCTACCTCTTGAGCACTGCGTTGGTTTTCCCTTGAAGAGGAAAGGGTGATGCATCAAAGTAGCGTAAGTATTTCCCTCAGTTTTTGAGAACCAAGGTATCAATCCAGTAGGAGGCTACGCTCGAGTCCCACGCACCTACACAAACAAATAAGAACCTCGCAACCAACGCGATAAAGGGGTTGTCAATCCCTTCACGGTCACTTACGAGAGTGAGATCTGATAGAGATGATAAGATAATATTTTTGGTATTTTTATGATAAACAGATATAAAGATGCAAAGTAAAATAAAAGGCAATAAAAATAGCTAAGTGATGGAAGATTAATATGATGGAAAATAGACCCAGGGGGCATAGGTTTCACTAGTGGCTTCTCTCAAGAGCATAAGTATCACGGTGGGTAAACGAATTACTACGAGCAATTGATAAAATTGAGCATAGTTATGAGAATATCTAGGTATGATCATGTATATAGGCATCACGTCCGTGACAAGTAGACCGAAACAATTCTGCATCTACTACTATTACTCCACACATCGACCGCTATCCAGCATGCATCTAGAGTATTAAGTTCAAAAGAACAGAGTAACGCTTTAAGTAAGATGACATGATGTAGAGGGATAAACTCATGCAATATGATATAAAACCCATCTTGTTATCCTCGATGGCAACAATACAATACGTGCCTTGCTGCCCCTGCTGTCACTGGGAAAGGACACCGCAAGATTGAACCCAAAGCTAAGCACTTCTCCCATTGCAAGAAAGATCAATCTAGTAGGCCAAACCAAACTGATAATTCGAAGAGACTTGCAAAGATAACCAATCATACATAAAAGAATTCAGACAAGATTCAAATATTGTTCATAGATAATCTTGATCATAAACCCACAATTCATCGGATCTCGACAAACACACCGCAAAAGAAGATTACATCGAATAGATCTCCAAGAGAATCGAGGAGAACTTTGTATTGAGATCCAAAGAGAAAGAAGAAGCCATCTAGCTAATAACTATGGAGCCAAAGGTCTGGGGTAAACTACTCACACATCATCGGAGAGGCTATGGTGTTGATGTAGAAGCCCTCCGTGATCAATGCCCCCTCCGGCAGGACGCCGGAAAAGGCCCCAAGATGGGATCTCACGGGTACAGAAGGTTGCGGCGGTGGAATTAGGTTTTCGTGGATGCTTCTGATGGTTTGGGGAGTACATAAGTATATATAGGAGGAAGAAGTAGGTCGGTGGAGCCACGAGGGGCCCACGAGGGTGGAGGGCGCGCCCTGGGGGGTAGGCGGCCCCTACCTCGTGGCCTCCTCGGCTGTTGCTTGACGTCCACTCCAAGTCCTCTGGATCACGTTTGTTCCAAAAATCACGTTCCCGAAGGTTTCATTCCATTTGGACTCCGTTTGATATTCTTTTTCTGTGAAACACTGAAATAGGCAAAAAAACAGCAATTTGGGCTGGGCCTCCGGTTAATAGGTTAGTCCCAAAAATAATATAAAAGTGTATAATAAAGCCCATTAATCATCCAAAACAGAATATATAATAGCATGGAACAATAAAAAATTATAGATACGTTGGAGAAGTATCAATATTCACATAGAAGTTATATTGTCTTAGATCCTTCAACATGTGGTGCTTGCCCCCCATCTTTGCTAGGAAAAAATTCCGCACCAAGTAGAGATACTACTTGTGCATCCAAAAATCCTTAAACCCAAATCTTATTTTCAAGAGTCCACCATACCTACCTAAGGATTGAGCAAGATCCTTCAAGTAAGTTGTCATCGGTGCAATAAGGCAATAAAAATTGCTTCTAAAAGTGTTAGATCATTTAGTGTAAGAGAAAATTGAGCGTTGTACAAACTTGTGATGGCAAAGCAATAAAAGCGACGGACTGGATAATAAAGGTTGCTATCATAAGTGGCAATATAACGTGACGTTCTTTTGCACTAAGGGGTTGAGCATACAAACAAGTAAGCGCATGGCAACCTCCGCTTCCCTCTGCGAAGGGCCTATCTTTTACTTTTCAGTATTTACTTTTATGCAAAGAGTCAAAGTTTTGCACTCTATTCCTTTTTATTTTTCTCTTTTGGCAAGCATCATGTGGTGAGGAAAGATCTAGGCACATATGTCCAGTTGAATATGGGTAGCATGAGTTATTATTGTTGACATCACCCTTGAGGTGAATACATTGGGAGGCAAAACAATAAGCCCCTATCTTTCTATGTGTCCAGTTGAAACGTTTTGCTCATGTGTATGCAGGGAGTGTTAGCAATCATAGAAGACTATAAGATGGTTGAGTATGTGGAGCTCTTACTTAAACTCCGTTGAATAAGTTGAATTGCAATTGCTTGGTGACTAAGAACATAGGTTGTTGAGTTTCAAGAGAGTTCATTGTTTGAACCTTAACATGTGAATTGGTTGCTACTATAACATGAGAAGTTTTATAAGAAAGAATTGCTGTTATGATGCTAGGAAAAGTGATTGAAATTATCATTGGTCAAACTTATGTACTTTGCTAGCATTCACATTTCATAAATTATTTCTTTTATCATTTACCTACTCGAGGACGAGTAGGAATTAAGCTTGGGGATGCTGATACGTCTCCAACGTATCTATTATTTATGAAGTATTCATGTTGTTATTTTATCATTCTTGGGTGTTCTACAATCATTTTATAGCAACTTTATATCAATTTTTGGACTAACCTATTGACCCAATACCTAGTGCCAGTTGCTGTTTTTTGCTTGTTTTTTACATCGTAGGAAATCAATATCAAACGTCGTCCAAACACCACGAAATTTTTCGGAGATTTTTTTGGACCAGAAGGAACCCAATGGGCCAGAGCTGCACCTGGGGGGTGCCCCGAGGGGGGCACAACCCACCTAGGCGCGCCAGGGCCCCCTGGCGCGCCCAGGTGGGTTGTGCCCACCTCGGTGGCCTCCCGCACCCCCTCTTTGCACTATAAATTCCCAAATATTCCGAAACCCTTCGGGGTTAACCTAGATGAGAAGTTCTGCCGCCGCAGGGCTCCCTGCCGGAGGGGGGAATCATCTCCGATGGCCATCTTCATCATCCCGGCGGCCACCACGATGAGAGGGAGTAGTCCAACCTTGGGGTTGAGGGTTTGTACCAGTAGCTATGTGTTTAATCTCTCTCTCTCTCTCATGATCTATATCATGGGCTTTGTTAATATAGATGGATCATATGATGTTTCTCCCCTCTATAATCTTGTGGTTATGAATTGAATCTTTACCCTTTGAAGTTTTGTCATGTCAGATTGAATGTTCAGATTTGGGAACACATGATGTATGTCTTGCGGTATGAATACTTGAGGTGATAATGGGGTATCATGTTGATTCACTTGATATACGTTATGGCAATCAACTTGCGGATTCCCGCGGTGATATCTGGGTAATCTATGCATAGGGGTTGATGCACGTTTTTATTATCTTTTCTCCGATAGAAACCTTGGGGTCTCCTTGTAGTTCTTTGTGTGGATTGAGTATTACGAATATGAATTTGCTTTGGTGTTATTTTAGTACGAACTCTAGGATAGATCGAACGGAAAGAATAGCTTTGTGTTATTTTAGTACGAACTCTTGAATAGATCGAACGGAAAGAATAGCTTTGAGGTGGTTTCGTACCCTACAAACAATTTCTATCTTTTGTTCTCCGCTAATAGGAACTCGGGAGTGATTCTTTATTGCACTTTGAGGGATGATCATATGATCCAACTATGTTAGCATTGTTGAGGGGTTGCACTAGTGAAAGTACGGACCCTAGGCCTCATTTTCAAGCATTGCAATACCGTTTTTGTGCCCGTTTACTATTTGCTACCTTGCTGTTTTTATTTATTTAGATTATAAAAATATATTTCTACCATCCATATTACACTTTCATCACCATCTCTTCGCCGAACTAGTGCACCTATACAATTTGCCATTGTATTGGGTGTGTTGGGGACACAAGAGATTTCTTGTATTTGGTTGCAGGGTCGTTTGAGAGAGACCATCTTCATCCTACACTCTCACGGATTGATAAACCTTAGGTCATCCACTTGAGGGAAAATTGCTACTGTCCCACAAAACTCTGCGCTTGGAGGCCCAACACGTGTCTACAAGAATAGAGTTGCGTAGTAGACATCACCCACCACCACGCCCCAGGGGCCTCTGGCGCGCCCTGGTGTCTTATGGGCTGTGTGGGCCTCCGCTTGCGGTGATTCCAACTCCCAAAAATCACATATATTCCAAAATAATTCTCCGTAAAATTTTATTGCATTTGGACTTCGTTCGGTATGGATTTTCTGCGATACAAAAAACATGCAGAAAATAGGAAGTGGCACTGGGCACTGGATCAATAGGTTAGTCCAATAAATTATATAAAAACTTGCCAAAAAATATGTGAAAGTGGTATAATATTGCCATGAAACAATCAAAAATTATAGATACAATGGAGACGTATCACGCTCCTCCCGGCGCTCCCTGCCGTTCCTTCTCCCTTCCTTGTGCAGCAACCACCATGAAGCCCGCGTTGTCATCGCGTTGGCCGCTACAAACCCCCAACAACCGTTGCTACATGTGTCGCCGCACGGCGGGTTGTTCGCAAAGGCCATGCTGCAACTGAGGGGGGGGGATGAGCTACAACCGTCATGTCGACGAGCTAGAACCGACACGGGAGGATGCTGCAACCCTCATGCCGGCGAAATCCAACCATCACACCTGCGAGCTACAACTGTTACAGGCGGGTGTTGCAACCGTTGCGCTGGCGAGCTACAACCAGCACAAGCAGATACTGGAATCTAGGGTCGTCCGATCGAGCTGCAACCGTAAGCCAGCAAGCTACATCTGTCTAGGGCGGATGCGGCAACCGGTTGCCAATGAACTACAACCGGCTCTTGGCGAGCTGCAATCGGCAACTATGTTTGTTACCACCTCGACCGACAAGGTGCATTGGAGACCACATGATGCTATGACTCGCCGACGGTGGCCCTGGAAATGTTGATGGGCAAAGCTTCAACCGTCAATGCGGAAGCTACAACCGTAGAGGTGGGGTGCTGGAACCGGTGAGTGCGCGAGCTATGGCGGTCACCACGGCGAGTTGGCACCATGGCCGCGGCGAGCTGCGAGTCTGCGATGGTCGCCGCGCTGAGCTAGAACCATGATCGTGGAGAGCTAATACCGTGGTTGAGATTTGCTGAACCATGGCTCAGCCTTCTGCTGGAACCGCGGCTGCCTCGGAGCGAGGATGGCGAGCAGACGAGGTTCGACGCCGGTCGTTTCGCTCGTCCATGACGGGTTCAGGGGCGCTCGGTCATCGGTTTTTTCTTTCTGTGCGCCAGTGTGCGGCTGGCTTGAGGTGGATGATATGGAAGGGGACGAAGGGGGAACGGTTGCCTGATCTGTCAGCTGAGGATCCATGCATCAGACGGCTCGACGGTGACCAGCCGAAAGTTGGGCCGGTAGACCGGCCCCTAACGTGGTCCAGCAAATAAATGCACGTTTTGTTTTGATCGACATCCACACTAACACGATTTACAGTCCCAGAGACTATCAACTACCAAACACACACTAGCTGAGGGACTCGCTCTATCGAACAAGCCGCTTTTCCATCATTGATCGATAGAATTCATGAGGCACTCTTCCGCGGCGAAGAAAAGAATCATTCCACATGCTTGCAATGGTTGCAACCTACACAACACAAGGTCCATGTCGTCGAACTTGCAAAGCTCTGAGGGCCGCCGCCCCGACATGTACTGCTCAAACAAGCCTTGCACACTTCACTTTTGAAGTCGTCGCACCGACATGCCACTGCAGAGACATGAGTTGCACGTGCACGCTTACTAGTTATTGTTAAGGAAACAGTCGCCGCTTGCTCATGTGGGAGTACCTAATGACAGCACACAAACAAGTAATTAGTGACACCGTGCGACAGTGCTAAAATGCCACGCATTTTTCCGTGGAGATATAAGTTCCTGTCGAGCTTAAGAACGTAGCATATCGCTACAGATTGAACTCTATATCAGGTGATCATTTCGATTCTAACACGTCAGCGTACGTAGTTATCAATCTGGTGGTAGTGATTGTCAAGCGACCGAACCGTACGTACATGGATCATACGTCGAGTCACAAGGAAGCACCGGTGCAGGGATGATTCCTCGTACTCGTTCGGGTGACGTTATTTTTTTGAGCTGTCGCATGTTGCTTCACTGCAACAAAGCAAATGCTTTGGAAGTTTGGAGGCTGAATTATGTGCACTCATAAAGGGCATCGCGTTTAAACTTTATCAGTGGTGTAGTGACCTAGTTATAATTCAGTCTGACTGGTCTGCAGCGCTCAATGCCATATCTAATCATGGTATGGGACAGGTCTTGCAACGGATACTTGATATCGGGAATTCAATAATTACTAGAAGGCCGTGAGTTTATCATTAAAAAAGTTGAATCTGAACAGAATAGGGTCGCCAACTGTCTGGCAAACTTTGCTAGAGTGGAGAGACATACTGTTTGTTGGTTGCGTGAACCACCATATTGTATTTCTTTAACTCCTGATAGCTCAATGTAACCCTTTAAATTCGAGGGTTTTTATCATTTATGTCACTGGTTATGTCTCATTATTCAATTTTGCCATTAGGAATTTTAACTGCTCAAAAATGCCATTGCTCTGTTAGGTGCATATTCAAAAATGCCACTCGACACCATGATTGTCAGCTCAAATCTCGTTTGTCATGTCATAATGACCAAAAGACCTATAGACCAACATATCAGTTCTCCCTCTATCTCACTACAATAAAGTGTGGGTCCCATTTGATCCCAACAACGTTCTTATTTTCTTTAAAATTATTCGCTTGCTTACTCCAAACAAGTGGGGTCCACATTTATCATTGTGAAATAGACATAGCTGACATGTGGGTATAGGGGTATTTTTGTCATATAACATGGTCAACGAGTTTGATCTGACAATAACGATGTCTAATGTCATTTCTGAGCAAACGTCTAATGGAACGATGGCATTTTTGAGATATCTAATGACATTTTTGAGAAAACATCTCACGGAGCGATGGCATTTTTGAGCTGTTGTAATTTCTAATGGCAAAATTGAGTAGTGAGACACAACTAGTGACATAAATGATAAAAACCCTAAATTCGAAGGGGCACACAGGTGCGGGAGCACGCACCTGCCCAGCTCTTCCCGACCATCTGATTACCTCGTAATTCGTGAAGTAGTTGTAGCCGTCCGAGGGCACAGTAAGTTTTAAGTTTCAATTCTTGAAATTTACGATTTTGCATCTGAAACGTGTGCTTTTGTTGGTCGCTCGTTCAGAGTTGAAACTTTAAGCGATTTATTTTGTACATTTTTTTTTATTTTGCTGGTCACTCGTAATAAGTTTCAAAGGTTGAAACTTAACACATTTTTTAGGCTCGTCAAAATATATTTGAAATGTATCTTATTTGAAAGCCCTGGTCACGAGAAACACGAATATGAAAACATAATTTAATTTGGACTTTTCATTCAAAAAAATATGAAAGATTGAAAATCGAAGGCCAAAAGAAAAAGTCTTGGTGCTTCTACACCTGCGTGCCACAAATCCTCTTCTGATGTAACCCTCCTATCATAGAGGAATTGAACTAACAGTGTTCTCTCACAAAAAAGAGATGGATGTGCAATCGCCTCTCTTCACTTGCAATACTAGGTATATAGTGGTGGAAACAGGATCGGATCCAATAGGATAGTGCTCTTCCCAGTTCAGTTTCTATATTTTTAAAACAAATACAAATAAGGATGTTGTCGGATACAGATGTGGGATGAATTTTATTCGGTATGGATACACATCGCATGTTTACTTGATTCAAAATGGATCCAAATAGCGACATATATTACTTAACAAAAATAAGTCAATAGTTATGTGACACCAAATAAACAACAATAACTCAATGATAGATAGGTTTATTAATAAATATTACTATAATGCATAATAGTTTTAAAGTTTAATAATAAAAAGGTAAAATTGATCGCTTCTTAGGCTTCTATGTTGGATAATTGACATATGGGCCAATTGCATCTACTATTTCTCCTTGCGTAACCCTAGTCATCATTTACTAGTCCTATCACTGTGCTGCTTCCGACGATCCCATACAGGCGACCGCATGCACGGTTGATCGGGAGAGCAGGTGCCTCCGGAACTCTATCCTTCGAGATCCTACCCGGGAGAAGAGCGATAAGGTTTTTGGGGAGTGTCTCGGCGCGACTGCTCTCGATCCGTCCCTGTCTCCATCTTCCTCTGCTTTGACTACTTCCCCTGCTCGACCCCATGGCCGACGACGAAGCCGCCAAGAAGAAGCTCACGTGGGAGTACCTAATGACAGCACACAAACAAGTAACTAGTGACACCGCGCCCCTCATCCTTCTCCTCCTCCAAGAAGGAAAGTTAGGGTTCGTGTCTCTCGCCGGCGCCAACGCAGGTCCGCCTCGTCCCTGGTGGCCCTAGGGCCATGGAGGCGCGGTGGATTCTGGCAAGGGCCGGCGGGAGGGCTCCGTTTTTAGTTGTTTTTTTAATCTTGTTATGGTTTGTGTCCTCCTCAGGAAGGCGAGACGGCGGCGGCTCCCTGAAGATGGAATAAAGGTCTCCTCGCCTAGCCCTCATTCCGGCGATGCGTCTAGCATCGTTGATGGACGTGTGAAGGTGTGTCTCCGGCAGATCTATCTTTGGTGGATTTGCTCAGATCTCGTCGTTGTTCGTCTATCTTTGGTGTCTTCGGTTTGGGTCCTTGATCTATGTTATTTTTCATTGGCGGCGGTTGCTGTTCTGGGGTGCTGGTCCTATGTGGCCTTAGCACGACGACTTTCCGACTGTCTACTACAACAAGTTGTGCCCGACTCCGGCGATGAAGGGGTGATGACGGCGGCGTGCCTTCGCCTTGCTTCAGTGCTTGTACTTGTCGCTAGGTGGTCTACGGACCTGGATGCAATTTTTATTTCTGGTATTTTTTGTAATGCTATTATTGAAACTGAAGATGAGTAGGTTGTAAGTTTCCCCCAAGAAAAACTAGTGACACCGCGCGACAGTGCTAAAATGCCACGCATTTTTCCGTGGAGATATAAGTTCCTGTCGAGCTTAAGAACGTAGCATATCGCTACAGATTGAACTCTATATCAGGTGATCATTTCGATTCTCACACGTCAGGGTACGTAGTTATCGATCTGGTGGCAGTGATTGTCAAGCGACCGAACCGTACGTACATGGATCATACGTCGAGTCACAAGGAAGCACCGGTGCAGGGATGATTCCTCATACTCGTTCGGGTGACGTTATTTTTTTGAGCTGCCGCATGTTGCTTCACTGCGGTTTTGCATCTCACTCACATGAGCCACGTTCTCCGAATCCCTAGTGGTCCGGTATGTAAGGTGGGTGGCGATTTCCGGCGATTTTCCGGCGACTGGCGTGATGCCGCTTCTTCTCTTCTCCTCCCCTTCCCTCTCTGATCTCCTATCTCATCCCCTGTCTCCCGGATTCCCTTCTCCTCCTCGTCTCCTCTCTGCTGCCCCTTGCTCTCTCTATCCATCTTGCTCTTCCAGATCTTCGATTTCTCCCTCACCGTGATCCTCCCTCTCCTGATCCTCTTTTTCCCCGGCCCCTCATCTATGCCCCCAGTCCTCTGATTCATATAGTGGCCTGCTGCTGCCCCCACTTTTATTGCTTCAAATCTCAGCCTAATCCGGGGAGAGTTTTGCACTAGCTCGCTCTCATCCATGTCGCCCCAGATCCGGCACAGCTCTGCAGTGCGGCGAGTCTGCGTGTTTCGAACTTTTAAGGCTTGAATCAGCTGCGCCTAGATTGGTGCTAAGTCCAGTCCTTCTCCGCGTGATAGGAGTTGAGGCAGTTCGTGCCCATCCAAAGTTTCGCTATCTCCTGTTGTCGTGGTTTGGCCGTCCGTCAGTTAGCCGCTGCCAGTCTCATCCTTGGAGGACTGTTAGTCAAGCTAGGCGGCGTAAGACGCCATGAGAGCAATTGCTTGAAATTGTCGAGGTATGGGTCGGGGGCTCGGCAATGATCGTATGCTGTTCCTGGCCAACTTGATCCGATCTACTAAAGCGCAGGTAACTTTTGTTTCAGAAATCAAGTCTTCTAAAGTTCGTTCTGTAGATCTTGTTAATAGGTTTGATGTTACTAGTGCCTTTGTTGTTCCCTCTAGAGGTGCCTCAGGAGGCCTCTGGCTTATGTGGACTGATGACCTCAAAGTTTCTGTTCATAGTGCTAACTTCCACTATATATTAGCTAATGTAGTTCATCTAGCTTCTAGGGTCCAATTTTGTTTGATTTGTATATATGGCGACCCGTACCATAGGCAGACTACAGCCATTTGGAGTCAAATTTCCACTTTTGTTTATGACAATTTAGGTGCACCCATGGTGTGTATGGGTGACCTTAATGACATTCCGTACGATACGGATGGATGTAATGGCAGTGTGAATTACTTTCGTATGAATGCTTTTCGGTCTCTTGTTAAAAATTGTGGTTTCTTTGACATAGGTTTTAGTGGTCCGGCGTATACTTGGCGTGGCAATCAGCATACTTCTAAACCCATTTACCGTTGCCTTGATCGTTGCTTACTTAATGCGGAGTGGTGCATGCATTATCCTAACACTAAAGTCCTTAATTTGCCTATTATCCTTAGTGATCATGCTCCTATTTTAATGTCTACGGAGGGCAGTTTTACTAAACCCAAGCAAGCTTTTAAATTTGAAAATTGGTGGTTGATGGAAAAGGACTTTGCCAATTTTGCCAAATCTGCATGGAACAATTGTTCGCTTACATCTTTTGCAGCCAAGACATCTTCTTTGGCAGGTTCTCTGAAGGTGTGGTGCAGGAAAAAGAAATCTCTTCAAAGTGATCTTTTGGAGCTAGAAGTGCAGATCAACCAGCTGCAGCAAGATCCATTGCAGCAACGAGACCATGCTTTAGAAGGGTCCCTCACTATCAGGTATGAGCAAACCCTATCCAAGCTAAATCAGTTCTATAAGCAACGCAGTAAGAAGAATTGGGCTGGGGCTGGTGACCGTAATACCAAAATTTTCCATCAGGCTGCTGTTAAGCGGAGGAAGCTGTAACACCCTGAGAATCATGCTACAGTAACCCCCTGTGATTAAGCTAGTCATGTTGCTAAACAGGGCTTGATCACATTTGAATCACACCCTTTTCAAACTCCTAGTTCAAATTCAGATATAATTAAAGTGGAAAATAAAAGTTTTCAAAAATTCAAGCAAAAATGTTCAGTGGGTCCTAAATAATACACTGGTAATTATGGTGGAGAAAACACATTTTTATAAAATGTCTAAATACTTTTAAATGAAATAAAACAGAAAAGGAAATAAACAAATAAAAGAAAAGGCAAAACAAAACAGAAAACAGAACAAAAAAAAAAGAACAAAAGCCCCCCCCCCACTGGACCTGGCCCAACTGGGCCACCACTGGCCCAGCCGGCCGAATCGGTCCAGCGGCCCAGCAAGCCCCCCCTCCCCTGGTCGTCTTCCCACCTCCTCGTCTGTTCACCCGACCGAGGGCGCACGCCCTCGCCGTCCCCGCCGGACCTGCTCGCCGCCCCACGCCGCCACATCGCCGAGGGGATAAGGACGAGTCCCCTAGGCCTCGTCGACAACCCTCGAGATCTTTCTTCCCCGCCTGCTCCTCTCCCTCGCTTTTCCATCTCGCCCGAGCACCATCATCGCCGCCGTTCGCCATTAACGCGGCCACCATGCTCCCCGCGCCTCGCCGAGGAGTCCAACAGCTCCGCCTGCTTCCTCTACTCCATCTCTGACCAAGGGTTCGAGCTCGGCGCCACCACAGCCCCGGAATCGAGTTCTTCCGCGCCTACGGTCGCCGGCGCTCCTCCGCCGATTGCCGACGCCCTGCTGCTCCTAAGCCACCACCGTGGCCTCCGTGTGCCTCCCCGGTGAGCAGTCTCTCCTTCCCCCTCTCTCAGCGCTGCCCGTAGATGCCCGTAGCCGCCACTTCCATTTCACCCGAGCTTTTCTCCGCCGCGGTGCTCGTCGCCGTCGCTACCGACGATAAAGTGCTCAACCGAGCTCGTAGACGTGCTCCGGGCACCTCTAGGACCCCGTCGGACCCCTCTTTTGGGCATGTCGCAGCCTCTGTCGTTGTTCGCGATGACGCCAGATCACCGGCGTCCGCCACGGTCGACACCGCCGTCGATGTAACGCGCCACTCCGGTCGAGTTAGCCCATGGGACCGACGTAGATCGATGCGGCGTCGGACGCTCGATCGAACGCGCCTAGCCGCACCTCTCCTCGTGCCCCGTAGCGTTTTTCCGACGAAGTCCGGCGATGCTCCGCCGCGGAGATGGTCGCCGGCGTGTCTCCGGCGCCGCCCGCCGACGTGCCCCTCCGGGCCCCACCCCAGTGCCCCTGCCAGTGGCCCCCACGGGCCCCAGTTGACTGGGTTGACCCAGTCAACTGCTGACTGGGCAGGCCCAGTCACTGACATGCGGGCCCCGCCGCAAGAATTAAAAAAAGGAAAAGAAAATGTTTTATAAATAAAAATAATTAGTTTAGCTAAACACTCACTGACATGTGGGGCCCATCCCTCTAATTATACTGTTAGTTTAGTTTAACTAAATGTTAGACTAACAGAGGCTGACATGTGGGTCCCACTGGACCCACCTGTCTGGTTTGACTGGTCAGCCGACCTGTTGACCTGCTGACGTCAGCATTGCCTCATGCTGACGTCATAATTCATTTTTTTAATATAAATAATTCCAGAAATTCAAATAAACTTTAAAAATTCATATCTTTTAAACCGTAACTCGGATGAAAATGTTTTCTATATGAAAGTTGCTCAGAACGACGAGACGAATCCGAATACGCAGTCCGTTCGTCCACCACACCTCCCTAACCTATCGAACTAGCAACTTTCCCCCTCCGGTCCGTCTGTCCGAAAACGTGAAACATCGGGAATACCTCCCGGATGTTCCCCCCTTCACCGGTACCACCTACTGTCGCGTTAGGACACCCCTAGCACCGCTCACTGTCATGTCACGCATCGTCTTGCTTATGTTTGCATTGTATTTACTGTTTCTTCCCCCTCTTCTCTCCGGTAGACTACGAGACCGACACTGCTGCTGCCCAGTTCGACTACGGAGTCGACAACCCCTCCTACTTGCCAGAGCAACCAGGCAAGCCCCCCCCCCCTTGATCACCAGATATCGCCTACTCTACTCTCTACTACTTGCATTTGAGTAGTGTAGCATGTTACTACTTTCGATATCCTATTCTGATGCATAGCCTATCCTTGCTACTACTGTTGTTACCTTTACCTGCAATCCTACATGCTTAGTCTAGGATGCTAGATTTCCATCAGTGGCCCTACATTCTTGTCCGTCTGCTGTGCTATACTATCGGGCCGTGATCACCTGGGCGGTGAACACGGGCATATACTTATATACTACATACATGACACATGTGATGACTAAAGTCGGGTCGGCTCGTAGGAGTACCCGCAAGTGGATCTTTGTGGCGGAGCGACAGGGCAGGTTGAGACCGCCTAGGTGAGAGGTGGGCCTGGCCCTGGTCGGCGTTCGCGGATACTTAACACGCTTAACGAGATCTTGGTATTTGATCTGAGTCTGGCCATTTGGTCTATACGCACTAACCATCTACGCGGGAGTAGTTATGGGTATCCCGGCGTCGTGGTATCAGCCGAAGCCTTCTTGACGTCAGCGACTGAGTGGCGCGCGCCGGATTGGACTGGAACGCCACTAGGCTAGGTCTGCTTCCGGCCGCGTACGCAACGTGCAGGTGTGCATAGGGCGATGGGCCCAGACCCCTGCGCGCATAGGGTTAGACCGGCGTGCTGACCTCTCTGTTGTGCTTAGGTGGGGCTGCGACGTGTTGATCTTACGAGGCCGGGCATGACCTAGGAAAGTGTGTCCGGCCAATTGGGATCGAGCGTGTTGGGTTATGTGGTGCACCCCTGCAGGGAAGTTTATCTATTCGAATAGCCGTGTCCCTCGGTAAAAGGACGACCCGGAGTTGTACCTTGAGCTTATGACAACTAGAACTGGATACTGAATAAAATACACCCTTCCAAGTGCCAGATACAACCCGGTGATCGCTCTCTAACAGGGTGACGAGGAGGGGATTGCCGGGTAGGATTATGCTATGTGATGCTACTTGGAGGACTTCAATCTACTCTCTTCTACATGCTGCAAGATGGAGATGTCCAGAAGCTTAGTCTTCGACAGGACTAGCTATCCCCCTCTTATGCCGGCATTCTGCAGTTCAGTCCACTGATATGCCTCTTTACTCATATACCCATGCATATGTAGTGTAGCTCCTTGCTTGCGAGTACTTTGGATGAGTACTCACGGTTGCTTTTCTCCCTCCTTTCCCCTTTCTATACCGGATTGTCGCAACCAGATGCTGGAGTTCAGGAGCCAGACGCCACCGACGACGACGACTCCCACGGCACTGGAGGTGCCTACTACTACGTGCAGGCTGCTGACGACGACCAGGAGTAGTTAGGAGGTCCCAGGCAGGAGGCCTTGCCTTTTCGATCGTTGCTACTTTTGTGCTAGCCTTCTTAAGGCAAAACTTGTTTAACTTATGTCTGTACTCAGATATTGTTGCTTCCGCTGACTCGTCTATGATCGAGCACTTGTATTCGAGCCCTCGAGGCCCCTGGCTTGTATTATGATGCTTGTATGACTTATTTATGTTTTAGAGTTGTGTTGTGATATCTTCCCGTGAGTCCCTGATCTTGGTCGTACACATTTGCGTGCATGATTAGTGTACGGTCAAATCGGGGGCGTCACAAGTTGGTATCAGAGCCGACTGCCTGTAGGAACCCCCCTTCCACACTCCTTGGCCGAAGTCGAGTCTAGTCATTGCAAAACTTTTACTAACATGGCTGTGCGGCTTACGGGCCCACGTCGCCATTGGGTGGTACTAGGATCTTTTACTCCTCGACCTTTACTCTGGGACTCTGAACTCTCTTCTACTCGGGTTAAACGAATTTACTAACTTTGACACTAGGATCCCGTGACCGCGTTCACCCCAAAGTTGGATAGGCCATAGTTGTTTCTTAGAATAGTATTTTGAACCATTCACACACTGTCATTTGACTCCTTTGAAACGTCTTTGCTTTCAGATGGAACCCACGAGGCAGGTTGTTCGCCACACGATGGCCATTGGTGCCTCGGGATCACCTGCGGTGCTAGCCGAGATGATGACCTATCTGGGTTATCGCTGGCACCCTGAGTGCACCGTCTACGAGGAGTACCAGGACTTTAACCAGGAGCAGTACCGTGCCGTCGTCCACCTCTACTCTCGGGAGTACGACTCCATTACTGTGCTGCACACCGCACATGGTGTTGGTGTGACCATCGATATGGCTGTCCACGATGCAGCCTATGCTGCTCTGACACGTCTTCGTGGAGAGTATCAGGAGTTGGACACCTCCCCTTTCAGGCACATTGCTATCGCCTCTGATGTTGGTGCAGAGGGATACTATACTGCTGCCTACTCCACTGTCACCCGAGAGCCCTTCTACCATCAGCACCTGGTTCTGCATGCTGATGGGCTGGATCGAGCTAACCGAGCTCTTCGCCACGAGATGTACACCACCCGTCAGCACCTTTACCGTGCTCTGACGCTGCTGCACCCCTTTGTCCGGTCTGGACAGGTACCGCGCGCTGCGATCTACCCAGCCAGGACCGTGATGCCCCACGGTGTCGGTTGGCCAGAGGTGGGAGGCTACTCTCCCGCACTTGGTTCTCTTCTGCCACCTGAGCGTCGGGCTCTACACCTGAGTATCCGCGGCCCCCAGTCTGCTGACGTGGAGGGCTATCTGTTGCCTCACTACCAGCTGTCGGGCTACGATTACCTCCACAGTACCTCTTGGGACTGATGTAGGCTTGTTTGTAGTGTTAAAGGCATTCGCCGCGAGCCTGTGTGCCGCCTATGATGTTTTAGTCTATGTACTGAACTCTGTGTACTGAACTCTATGCATGACCCCTTTTGTAAGCTATGCCGACTACTATGTAGTAGCTATCGTGCTCCTTTCATTATGCATGTTTCATCATGAAAGATTCTTGTCATTGCAAATTTTCTAAATGCTGAACTACCCCTGTTATATATTAGCAGGATGGTTAGACCAGGTGGTCGTGGCCGTGGTGGCGATGCCCCACCACCACCTGAGTACATGGCTGGTATGATCCAACAGTTCGAACTGAACCGCCAATTCATGGAAAATATGATGGCTCAGTTTCCTCGCCCCAATATGAACCAGCAGCAAGCCCAAGTGACTCTTCAAGATTTCATACGCCTCAACCCAACCATCTACCGCAGCTCAACTCAGCCTCTGGATGCTGATGACTGGCTCCGTGACATCACCTATGAGATGGAGTGTGCTGATGTAGCCCCTGCCAGCTATGTCAATTTTGCTTCCTTCTTCTTGAAGGGACCCGCAGCTCAATGGTGGGACAGCCACAGGCGTACTCTGCCAGCTGGAACAATCATCACATGGCCAGACTTCCAAGCTGCTTTCCGTGCCCGCTTCATTCCTCAAGGAGTCATGGACCGGAAGAAGCGTGAGTTCCGCAACCTCACCCAAGGCAACAAAACTGTCGAAGCTTATCAGCGGGAGTTTCTGGACTTGTCCCGCTATGCTGAAGAAGACATTGCAACTGATGCACGCAGACAGGAGAAGTTCCGTGATGGCCTTCAAGCTGACATCAAGCTCGCACTTCTAGTGCATGACTTTGCTGATTTCGCCACCTTGGTGAACAAGGCCATCAATGTCGAAACTGGTCTGCAGGAATACCAGAGCTCTCACAGACGCAACCGTGACACGGGCTCATCTTCGGGCCCGCCCTCACAGAAGCGTAAGATATGGATCCCGAACAGCATGTACCGTCCAAATGCATCTGCCCCAAGGCAGACCTATGCTGCACCTCGTCTGCCTCCACCACCAACTAGGCAGTCAAGACTTCCGGCTCCACCATCCCAAGCTCCTGTTCCCACTCCGAATAATGGCTTGTGCTTCAGGTGTGGTCAACCAGGGCACCGTGCTAAAGAATGCAACCAGAACCAGAATCAACTGGCCCTTCCAGCAACTGGCCGTGGTAACAATCAGCCTCGCAACAACAATGCTAAGCCTTATGGTCGTGCTCATGCCAACCACGTTGATCTCAACGAAGCTCAAGACCAGCCTGCTACTGTGATGGGTACACTCCTCGTAAATTCAGTACCAGCATCCGTTTTATTTGATACAGGTGCATCGCATTCATTCATGTCAGAAGATTTTGCATACAAGCACGACGTTAAATGTGAGGAGATGAACACCTCTGTATTGGTCAAAACCCCCGTGGGACAGTGTCAAACCTCCTTGGTTGGCATCGATGTCCCCGTGGAAATCGAAGGGCTGGAATTCTATGCCTCTCCCATTATCCTGAAGTCGTCTAACATCGACCTCATTTTGGGTATGGATTGGTTGAAAGCGCATACTGCTTCTATAGTTTGCGCCACTAAAACCGTCCATCTGCTACACCCTTCAGATGAAATAGTTGCTTACCAAGCTAATCTGGTGCAAAATGCCGAGGCAAGGCTCTATGCATTGAATGCATTGAACGCTGCACCACTCGAGGGCATTGAAAATATTCCCGTCGTGCGTGAATTCCTCGACGTCTTCCCTGAAGAACTTCCAGGGATTCCCCCTGCTAGAGCTGTCGAATTCATCATCGACTTGAAACCAGGCACCACTCCTATAGCCAAGCGACCCTACAAAATGCCGCCGCATGAACTCCTTGAGCTTAAGGAGGAAATCGACAAGTCTCTTCGCAAAGGATTCATTCGCCCAAGTTGCTCTCCTTGGGGAGCACCTTCTCTCTTTGTCAAGAAGAAGGATGGGACAAACCGGTTAGTTCAAGACTACCGTCCTATAAACCAAGCTACCATTCAGAATAAATACCCTCTTCCTCGGATCAATGATCTGTATGATCAACTGGCGGGTTCGTCAGTGTTCTCTAAGCTCGACTTGAGGTTGGGCTACCACCAGATCCGTGTTCGCGAAGAGGATATCCCAAAGACCGCCTTCGTGACTCGCTATGGTTCATACGAGTACACCGTCATGTCTTTCGGTTTAACCAATGCTCCAGCCACCTTCTCTCGTCTGATGAACTACATATTCATGGATTACCTCGACAAGTTCGTCGTGGTTTATCTGGATGATATCCTGATATTTTCCAAGAACGAAGAGGAACATGCTGAGCATCTTCGACTTGTGCTGGAAAAACTACGAGAACATCAACTATATGCCAAGTTCTCTAAATGTGAATTCTGGCTACCCGAAGTAACCTATCTGGGGCATGTCATCTCTAAGGATGGTATTGCCGTCAACCCCGAGCGAGTTCAGGCTATTCTTGATTGGACTCCTCCCAAGAACGTTAAGCAAGTCAGAAGTTTTCTCGGTCTCGCCAGCTATTGCCGTCGATTCGTCGAGAACTTCTCTAAGATCGCCAGGCCTCTGACTAACCTGTTGCATAAGGGCGTCAAGTTCCAATGGACAGACAAATGTCAGGAAAGTTTCCAAGCACTCAAAGACAAGTTGACTTCTGCTCCAGTTCTAGCTCCACCTGATACTAAGAAGGACTTTGTCATTTACTGCGACGCTTCCCGTCAAGGATTAGGCTGTGTCCTAATGCAAGACCGCAGAGTGATTGCTTATGCCTCTCGACAATTGCGCCCTCACGAAGAGAACTACCCAGTTCACGACCTCGAACTTGCTGCCGTCATTCATGCGCTGAAGCAGTGGCGACATTACCTTCTCGGTAATCGTTGCGAGATCTTCACTGACCACCAAAGTCTGAAGTATCTGTTTACTCAGCCAGATCTGAACCTCCGTCAACAGAGATGGATGGAGCTTGTTGCAGACTTTGACTTGGGTATTTCCTATACGCCAGGCAAGGCTAATGTAATGGCTGATGCCTTGAGCCGCAAGTCTTACTGCAACCACCTCCAGGTTCATAAAGTTCAGCCCTCGCTTGTTGAAGAATTCAGGAAGCTGAACCTCCATATTGTTCCTCCGGGTGCACTCGCTCCCCCTCCTAAACAATTTGGCAAGGTGAACCTCCACGTTGTTACCCAGGGTTCCCTCAATACCCTAGTTGCTAAACCAGATCTCGAGGACAGCATCAAAAGGCTACAGAAGTATGACTCTGAAGCCTACAAGATTAAGCGCTACCTCGCAGGAGGAAAGCCCTCATTCTTCACCATTTCTGAAGATGGCACCCTATACTTCAAGGGCCGCCTAGTGGTGCCATGTGCAGAGAAAAACCTGGATATGACACAGGAAGTTATGAAAGAAGCTCATGATACGCCTCTAAGTATCCATCCGGGTAGTACAAAGATGTACCAAGATATCCGCCAGAGATTCTGGTGGACTAATATGAAGCAAGACATTGCTCGTTATGTTGCTGAGTGTGACGTTTGCCGTCGCATCAAAGCAGAACATCAAAGGCCTGCTGGAACTCTGCAACCTATCTCTATTCCTGAATGGAAATGGGACCATGTTGAGATGGACTTCGTCACTGGATTTCCCAAATCGCAGAAAGGTAATGATGCTATTCTTGTCGTCATTGACCGGCTTTCCAAAGTTGCACATTTCCTGGCAGTCAAAGAAACGATCACTGCTAGCCAGTTGGCAACGCTCTATATGTCCAGGATTGTTTCACTCCACGGTATTCCATTGGTTATCAGCTCAGACCGTGGCAGCTTATTCACTTCAAGATTCTGGGCAAGTTTCCAAGAAGCAATGGGAACTCATCTGTCATTCAGTACTGCGTTTCATCCTCAATCGCAAGGACAAGTTGAACGCGTCAATCAAGTTCTCGAAGACATGCTTCGAGCTTGCGTTATTTCCTTCGGCAAGAAATGGGAGGAATCTCTCCCGTATGCTGAGTTCTCTTATAATAATAGCTATCAAGCTAGTCTGAAGATGGCCCCCTTCGAAGTGTTATATGGACGAAAGTGCCGAACCCCTCTGAACTGGTCAGAAACTGGGGAACGTCCACTCTTCGGTCCGGATATTATCCAAGATGCCGAAGAACAAGTCCGCATTATTCGCGAGAATCTCAAGACTGCTCAGTCACGTCAGAAGAGTCAGTATGACCGTCATCATAAAGACATGGTCTATCAACCTGGCGAAAAGGCTTATCTTCGAGTCACACCTATGAAGGGTGCTCACCGCTTCGGGATCAAGGGCAAACTAGCTCCTCGCTATATTGGCCCATTCACTATTCTCGAAAGGCGTGGAAAAGTGGCATACCAACTGGAACTACCACCGAACCTTTCTCAGGTTCACGATGTGTTCCATGTGTCACAGCTCCGCCGTTGCTTCAAGGATCCAATCCGAGCGGTGGATCATGAAGTGCTCGAATTGCAGCAAGACCTCTCCTATAAGGAGCATCCGGTCCGCATTCTCGACCAAGCTGAACGCCGCACACGTCAGAAGGCGATCAAGTTTCTCAAAGTCCAGTGGTCGCACCATTCTGAAGATGAGGCCACTTGGGAACGAGAGGATCGTCTGCGCGAAGAATACCCCGCACTGTTTCCTTCTACCTCCTAAATCTCGGGACGAGATTTCTTGTAGTGGAGGAGATTTGTAACACCCTGAGAATCATGCTACAGTAACCCCCTGTGATTAAGCTAATCATGTTGCTAAACAGGGCTTGATCACATTTGGATCACCTTCCTTTTCAAACTCCTAGTTCAAACTTCAAATATAATTAAAGTGGAAAATAAAAGTTTTCAAAAATTCAAACAAAAATGTCCAGTGGGTTCTAAATAATACACTGGTAATTATGGTGGAGAAAACACATTTTTATAAAATGTCTAAATACTTTTAAATGAAATAAAACAGAAAAGGAAAATAAATAAAAAAAAGGGCAAAATGGAAAAAGAAAAACCCCCCGGCTCCCCAAGGGCCTTGGCCCACTGGCCCAGCCGGCCGAATCGGTCCAGCGGCCCAGCAAGCCCCCCTCCCCTTGTCGTCTTCCCCCCTCCTCGTCTGTTCACCCGACCGAGGGCGCACGCCCTCGCCGTCCCCGCCGGACCTGCTCACCGCCCCACGCCGCCACATCGCCGAGGGGATAAGGACGAGTCCCCTAGGCCTCGTCGACAACCCTCGAGATCTTTCTTCCCCGCCTGCTCCTCTCCCTCGCTTCTCCATCTCGCCCGAGCACCATCATCGCCGCCGTTCGCCATTAACGCGGCCACCATGCTCCCCGCGCCTCGCCGAGGAGTCCAACAGCTCCGCCTGCTTCCTCTACTCCATCTCTGACCAAGGGTTCGAGCTCGGCGCCACCACAGCCCCGGAATCGAGTTCTTCCGCGCCTACGGTCGCCGGCGCTCCTCCGCCGATTGCCGACGCCCTGCTGCTCCTAAGCCACCACCGTGGCCTCCGTGTGCCTCCCCGGTGAGCAGTCTCTCCTTCCCCCTCTCTCAGCGCTGCCCGTAGATGCCCGTAGCCGCCACTTCCATTTCACCCGAGCTTTTCTCCGCCGCGGTGCTCGTCGCCGTCGCTACCGACGATAAAGTGCTCAACCGAGCTCGTAGACGTGCTCCGGGCACCTCTAGGACCCCGTCGGACCCCTCTTTTGGGCATGTCGCAGCCTCTGTCGTTGTTCGCGATGACGCCAGATCACCGGCGTCCGCCACGGTCGACACCGCCGTCGATGTAACGCGCCACTCCGGTCGAGTTAGCCCATGGGACCGACGTAGATCGATGCGGCGTCGGACGCTCGATCGAACGCGCCTAGCCGCACCTCTCCTCGTGCCCCGTAGCGTTTTTCCGACGAAGTCCGGCGATGCTCCGCCGCGGAGATGGTCGCCGGCGTGTCTCCGGCGCCGCCCGCCGACGTGCCCCTCCGGGCCCCACCCCAGTGCCCCTGCCAGTGGCCCCCACGGGCCCCAGTTGACTGGGTTGACCCAGTCAACTGCTGACTGGGCAGGCCCAGTCACTGACATGCGGGCCCCGCCGCAGAAATTAAAAAATAAAAGAAAAGAAAATGTTTTATAAATAAAAATAATTAGTTTAGCTAAACACTCACTGACATGTGGGGCCCATCCCTCTAATTATACTGTTAGATTAGTTTAATAATATTAGACTAACAGAGGCTGACATGTGGGTCCCACTGGACCCACCTGTCTGGTTTGACTGGTCAGCCGACCTGTTGACCTGCTGACGTCAGCATTGCCTCATGCTGACGTCATAATTCATTTTTCTTAATATAAATAATTCCAGAAATTCAAATAAACTTTGAAAATTCATATCTTTTAAACCGTAACTCGGATGAAAATGTTTTCTATATGAAAGTTGCTCAGAACGACGAGACGAATCCGAATACGCAGTCCGTTCGTCCACCACACCTCCCTAACCTATCGAACTAGCAACTTTCCCCCTCCGGTCCGTCTGTCCGAAAACGTGAAACATCGGGAATACCTCCCGGATGTTCCCCCCCTTCCCCGGTAACACCTACTGTCGCGTTAGGGCACCCCTAGCACCGCTCACTGTCATGTCACGCATCGTCATGCTTATGTTTGCATTGTATTTACGGTTTCTTCCCCCTCTTCTCTCCGGTAGACTACGAGACCGACACTGCTGCTGCCCAGTTCGACTACGGAGTCGACGACCCCTCCTACTTGCCAGAGCAACCAGGCAAGCCCCCCCCCCTTGATCACCAGATATCGCCTACTCTACTCTCTACTACTTGCATTAGAGTAGTGTAGCATGTTACTACTTTCGATATCCTATTCTGATGCATAGCCTATCCTTGCTACTACTGTTGTTACCTTTACCTGCAATCCTACATGCTTAGTCTAGGATGCTAGATTTCCATCAGTGGCCCTACATTCTTGTCCGTCTGCTGTGCTATACTATCGGGCCGTGATCACCTGGGCGGTGAACACGGGCATATACTTATATACTATATACATGACACATGTGATGACTAAAGTCGGGTCGGCTCGTAGGAGTACCCGCAAGTGGATCTTTGTGGCGGAGCGACAGGGCAGGTTGAGACCGCCTAGGTGAGAGGTGGGCCTGGCCCTGGTCGGCGTTCGCGGATACTTAACACGCTTAACGAGATCTTGGTATTTGATCTGAGTCTGGCCATTTGGTCTATACGCACTAACCATCTACGTGGGAGTAGTTATGGGTATCCCGACGTCGTGGTATCAGCCGAAGCTCTTTTGACGTCAGCGACTGAGTGGCGCGCGCCGGATTGGACCTGGAACCGCCGACTAGGGCTAGGTCTGCTTCCGGCCGCGTACGCAACGTGCAGGTGTGCATAGGGCGATGGGCCCAGACCCCTGCGCGCATAGGTTTAGACCGGCGTGCTGACCTCTCTGTTGAGCCTAGGTGGGGCTGCGACGTGTTGATCTTACGAGGCCGGGCATGACCCAGAAAAGTGTGTCCGGCCAATTGGGATCGAGCGTGTTGGGTTATGTGGTGCACCCCTGCAGGGAAGTTTATCTATTCGAATAGCCGTGTCCCTCGGTAAAAGGACGACCCGGAGTTGTACCTTGAGCTTATGACAACTAGAACTGGATACTGAATAAAATACACCCTTCCAAGTGCCAGATACAACCCGGTGATCGCTCTCTAACAGGGTGACGAGGAGGGGATTGCCGGGTAGGATTATGCTATGCGATGCTACTTGGAGGACTTCAATCTACTCTCTTCTACATGCTGCAAGATGGAGATGTCCAGAAGCTTAGTCTTCGACAGGACTAGCTATCCCCCTCTTATTCCGGCATTCTGCAGTTCAGTCCACTGATATGCCTCTTTACTCATATACCCATGCATATGTAGTGTAGCTCCTTGCTTGCGAGTACTTTGGATGAGTACTCACGGTTGCTTCTCTCCCTCTTTTCCCCTTTCCTTCTATCTGGTTGTCGCAACCAGATGTTGGAGTTCCAGGAGCCAGACGCCACCGTCGACGACGACTCCCACGGCACTGGAGGTGCCTACTACTACGTGCAGGCCGCTGACGACGACCAGGAGTAGTTAGGAGGTCCCAGGCAGGAGGCCTTGCCTTTTCGATCGTTGCTACTTTTGTGCTAGCCTTCTTAAGGCAAAACTTGTTTAACTTATGTCTGTACTCAGATATTGTTGCTTCCGCTGACTCGTCTATGATCGAGCACTTGTATTCGAGCCCTCGAGGCCCCTGGCTTGTATTATGATGCTTGTATGACTTATTTATGTTTTAGAGTTGTGTTGTGATATCTTCCCGTGAGTCCCTGATCTTGGTCGTACACATTTGCGTGCATGATTAGTGTACGGTCAAATCGGGGGCGTCACAGAAGCGTAACACTATTTGCTCTTTAAAAGATGAGAATGACATGCTCCATTTCAAGCCTACGGCTATCACCAACACGTTTGTCAATTACATTCGTTATATTTTCTCTTCTCCTAATCATACTGCAGATAGACCTTATATGTCCGCTCAATGGCCAAATGATTCTTCAGATCCAACCTATTCTCTTCCTGACAAACATGAGGTTTTGCAGATTCTCAAGGACATGAAGTTAAATGCTTCTCCAGGGCCTGATGGTTTTAATGTTGAATTTTATTTGGCTGCTTGGGATTGGATAGGAGACGAGGTTACCCAACTTGTCATCAATTTTTATCTCTCTGGTGTTTTGCCTCCTCACATCAATGATACTAATATTGCTCTCATTCCTAAGAAACTGGTTCCTCAAGTTCCTATGGACTACTGCCCTATTAGTCTTTGTAATGTTGTTTATAAGATTATTGCTAAATCCCTTGCCAACAGGATTAAACCTCACCTTCCTGATTACATAGATCCTGCTCAGTAGGCTTTTATTGAGGGGAGGAGAATTAGTGATAATATTATAATTGCCCAGGAAATTGCTCACTCTTTCTCTCTCAAATCTTGGAAACAGGAGGCCTTCATGCTTAAAATTGATCTTGCCAAAGCTTTCGATTGCCTAGAATGGGACTTTATTGTTTCTGCGCTTCCACGTAAAGGGTTGCATGGTCATTTCATTAATTTAGTTCATGCATGCATCTCTTCTCCCACGTTCTCTGTGCTAATCAATGGGAAACCTTCTCATAAGTTCAATAGTTTTCGAGGGATTAGGCAGGGTTGTCCCATGTCTCCTTACTTATTTGTCATTGCCATTAATGAATTTTCGATAGCGCTTAATGAGGCTCTTCAGGCTAACCATTTGCAGGGTATTTCTCTTGGTACAAATTGTCCCTCTGTTCATTCTCTTCTCTTTGCAGATGACTTATTGGTTTGTGGACATGCCACTCTTCAAGAAGCTCAGACTATGGCTAATCTTATTCATCAATTTTGTGAGCTCTCTCGTCAAACTCCCAATTGGGGCAAATCTGCAATCCTTTTTAGCTCGCATGTTTCTCAGGCTATGTTTCAAGGCATTAAGCAAAATTTTCCTGTTTCTAATCTTGATGCTAACTTCACTCATCTTTGTCATCCACTTATTCTTCCTGCTAAAAATAGAGTGGCTGCTTACAACTTTGTGTTGGATAAATTTTTGAATAAGCTACCCTCTTACAAAGCTATTATGCTCTCTCATGCTGCTAGGCTTGAATTGCTTCGATCAGTTTTTTCAGCTATTCCAGTCTATTGCATGGCAAACATCTTGTTTTCTAAGAAATTCATTGCTAAGCTCACAACTGTCATTAGAAATTTCTGGTGGACAGGTGTTAGAGAGACTGACTCAAAGAAAAGTCTCTGCCTTAGGGCATGGAAGGATATTTGTAGTTCTAAGGGAGAAGGTGGCTTGGGCTTCAGGAATCTAAAAGCCATTAATGAAAGTCTCATCCTCACAGCTGCTTGGAGGTTAGCCAATGCTCCTTCTTCTCATTTGTACCTTGTGCTAAAGGCTAAGTACTTTCCTGATACTTCAATTTGGAGAGCCACTACTACCCCACCTAAATCTGCTTTCTGGGCCTCTATCTTGAAAATGTTGCCTAAACTGAGAGATCATGCTTTTTATCAACTCACTCAGGGTGACATTTCTTTGTGGAGCATGCCTTGGTGTAATCTTTGGTATTCTATTTATGATCATCTTGTTCCACAACAAGCTGGTTTTGTTTACCCGTCTCATGTGAAAGATCTTTGGCTTCCTGGTTTGAAAAGCTGGAATCATTCGCTCATATTTTCTCTTTTTCAGCAGCCTTTAGCCTCTCACATTGTTAATACTCAAATTTTAGATGATGATGGTCCAGATTTGCTGTGTTGGGACCTCACCCCAAATGGTATTTGCTCTTCAAAATCTGCTTACAAACTTTGCTTGCAAGAGCTTCATAGTAATCCAAGAAATGCTCCTCTGGATATTCCTTTGGACTTGAAAGATTTTCTTAAATTCATTTGGAAACAAAAAAATTGCTCCCTCGAGTTCAAACTTTTTTCTTGGAGACTTCTTCGAAGGGCTTTGCCTACGGGTATGAGGGCTGGTCGTTTTTCTATTCATATTGCTCAGGCTTGTTGTAGATGTCGCCAGCAGGAAGATGAATTCCACCTTTTTTCCTTTGCAACTTTGCGAGAGCAGCTTGGTTTTCTTCGCCCTGGTTTCTTCGCTCGAATGTTCTCACCCAAGGGCACTCTACTATGCATTCCATTCTCATTGCGCTTATTCGAATGGGCCATCCTCATGCTTCCATTAAGAATGTTTTAAATTTTTTGTGGTGCCTTTGGAAAGCTAGAAATGATTTTATTTTTGATACAAAAAGCATCTTCCTTATCAGGTTAATATTGCTACTACAACTCTGGACTATGAGCCACTTGTTGATCCTTCTTGTCTCCCTACTAAGCAATCTCACTCTAATGATGTTCTTGAAGCTCATGTTCTTCCTTTGCAGGGCAAAACGCTTAAGTCTGACTTGTTAGTTCCTGGGACTAAAATATTCTCTGATGCAGCATTTAGGTCATAAAAAATCCCAGGTCTCGCACAAGGGCTAGTGGGTACAGGTATAGGTGTCTTTATTTCCATACCTTCGGATCAGCGCGAGCTCAATTTACAGATTCAGGCTTCGGCCCCTCCTACCTCTACTCCTTTGCAGGCTAAAGCTCTGGCTCTCTCATGTGCTGCACGACTAGCTTTGAGGCTTAATCTTGCTAATTCCACTTTCCTCATGGATTCTCTGTCTTTAGCCTCTTTTGCTGCCTTAAGAAATATTTCGGCCACTCTTGGAATAATAGGAATGATCTTGCTCATTTCTTCAAAGTCACATCTAATTTGAATGCGCAAATGTTCCACATTTCCAGGGATATAAATGGTATTGCTCACAATCTTGCACAACAGGTTTTTAGATCTAATACTACCACTCAAATCTGTTGCTTTGCTCATGCTCATTCCCATCAGTCTTGCCCTATGGTTTCTCTTCTGTCTCACTTTCAGATTCAAGGCATAAATCTGCATACTATTCACTGTTATTAGCTCTCATGCGCCTGCGGGCAGGTTTTTCTCTTTATCTTTTGCAGAAAGCGCTGGTCTTCTTCCTCTTTTAATGTTCCTTGCAGGTTTGCTTTCTATACATGATAAGCTATGGCCATAAGGGTGTGATATGTAGGTTCAAGGAGCTTGCTGCCAAACTATATTTCTTCTTCAAAGCTTTCTTCAGGATTGGGGGACACCTTCACGCTACTTCTTACTTTCAAGATAGATCTCCTAAGTGCATGTGGCTGTATCTCCACAACTTTTAGCTGCAGATCAACTGGTTAACTTGTTTTCAACCTATCTTTGCTATTCCATTCAGCTTCTTTTCCTGGCTGTATCTTCTGCTCTGTATTCTCTGGCCTCTGAACCTTGTAATGACTCTTTAAGCTGTCAATGGAAATTGGGCACCTTCTAGGTGCCTTGCTTTGTTCAAATTTTTTTTGCTTCACTGCAACAATGCTTTGGAGGCTGAATTATGTGCACTCATAAAGGGCATCATATCTAATCATGGTATGGACAGGTCTTGCAACGGATACTTGAGATCATAAATTCAATAATTACTGGAAGACAATGAGTTTATATTTCAAAAAGTTGAATCTAAATAGAATAAGGTCGCCGATTGTCTGGCAAATTTTGGTAGAGTGGAGAGACACACTGTTTGTTGGTTGCGTGAACCTCCAGATTGTATTTCTCTATCTCCTGGTAGCTCAATTTAACCCTCCTATTATAGAGGAATAAAACTCACGGTGTGCTCTTGCAAAAAAAAAAGATGTGCAATCGCCTCTCGTCACTTGCAATACTGGGTATATGGTGGTGGAAATAGGATAGCATAATGCTCTTCCCAGTTTGGTTTCTTTTTTTTAGAGAGGAGGCACGTTGCCCGGCTTTAACAAGTTGAAGCCCTTACAAGTACATCCCAAGTTCAAAGGAGTTCACCGAAAGGAACAAGAAAAAGAAAAAATGGTTTGATACAGACCAAAAGGGCCGAGGCACCCGGCCAAATAACTAGTGGGCACGACAATGAATGCCGACGCAGCCGTCGAAGCGAGGCGACGCGAAAACCTGACGGCAGAGGCCCTCGGCCGCCCTACTGATCATCATGGGTCCTGTGCCGCCGAAGCTAGGAGGCGAGCGCTCAGAGCTTCTCCAGTAGTACCACAATGGTGGAAGCATCCTCCATCTTGTTCAGTGATTTCCATAGCTGCATAAAAATGATCATTTTATAGATGATATCAGCAGGGTGTTTAATGAATTTTCCTTCAATTACAGCTTTGTTCAGGGCATGCCATAAGGCCCAAGCCATTGCCGCAAAAACAAACCAAGTAATTCTACGAGGACGTCCAGAAAGCCGTGCAACTAAGGTATGGAAGGCTCCAAATGAATTGGGCGCCGAATTGCAATTTGTGGTATCGTGGATGGAGCGCCATAGGAGTTGTGCCAGGCTGCACTTGAAGAAAATGTGGTTGGTATCTTCGACCACACCGCACAGGGGGCACCGCCCGTCCCCTGGTCCGTGTCGTTTCTGAACTTGGACACCAGTAGGCAGCCTATCAAGGACCAGCTGCCATAGAAAAAAAAATATTAGGGATGCGTGCCTTCCAAATATCCATAGCTTGGAACGGTACCGCTCCGTTGTGTAAGGCCCGGTATAAGGATTCAGTCGAGCACTGTCCCGAGGGTTCTAATTTCCACCGGAATGAGTCCGGATCCGAGTTTGGTGTAACAGATTTTAACAGGGCCACCAACCGGCCCCATTCATCCCATTCGAACATACCGATGGAGCGACGAAACTGAGGGGTCCATTGGCCATTCCTCCAAATCTCACTAACTAGTGCATTCGGAGTTGTTGCTATAGCAAACAGTCGGGGGAAGGTGCTAGCGAGCGGCTCTGGCCCCAGCCACACATCTAACTAGAAGATGGTGGATTGCCCGTCGCCAATCCGATGGATAGCTCCCAGGCGAAGGAGATGCCTGATCTTAACAATCAATTTCCGGAATGACGAGCCATTTCTTCCGGCTGCAGTGGAAATCGGGGCGTGTTGTAGATATTTGTGTCTGATGATGTCTAACCATAGACCACCTTGGTCGGTAAGAATTTTCCATGCCCACTTTGCCATCAAACACCAATTCATGTGCTTGGTATTTATAATGCCGAGGCCCCCAACCTCTTTCGATGCATAGATAGTACTCCAGTGTACCATATGATATTTTTGTTTCCCAAGTTATTTACCCCAAAAGAACCGAGATCGCACCATATCCATTTTTTCGTGAATGCCATCTTGCAGCAGAAAGAAATTCCATGATGGACATGGGCAGACTAGAGAGACATAAGTTGATCAACGTGGTTTTGCCCCCTAGTGATTGGTATTTACCGATCCAAGGCTCCACCCGCCCAGCCACTCGATCAGTAAGGAAGAGGAAGTCCTCTATGGTGAGATGCTTGTTGGTAAGAGGCATGCCCAATTACTTGATGGGTAGGGTGCCCAGTTTGCAATTCATGATGTGCGTTGTTCTAAGGTGATGTTCCAGGTACCCTTTGGTTACAAAAGCCTCACTCTTATCATAGTTGATCTTCAGACCAGACATGGATTCGAAGCACCTAAGCAGAAATCGAAGGTTCACCAGACTAACTGGGTCATTCTTGATTAGGGTTAGTGTGTCATCGGCGTACTGTAGGTGGGTAATTCCCCCTTCCATAAGGTTCAGAAAGATTCCTTGGATGTGGCCGACTTTACTAGCTCCCTCTAGGATGACAGCCAGCGCCTCGACCACAATGTTAAAAAGCAACGGGGAAATGGGATCTCCTTGCCTGACCCCTCGGATATTCCGGAAATACGGCCCCGATTCGCCGTTGATGTTGATGGTGGTTTGGCCTCCTCGTACCATTTGCATAACCCAGCTCACCCAAAATGGTGAGAACCCCTTTAATCTCATGACCTCTTCCAGGAAGTCCTAGTTAACTCGGTCATATGCTTTTTCCAAAGTCTAACTTCAGAATAAAAAAGTCTTCCTTCTCTTGGGCAGCTGTGTGAAGGATTTCCGACCGCGGATAAAGGCCGACTGGCTCTGACTGATGACCTGATTTGCCACCAGGGAAAGCCGGGTGGCAAACCCCTTAACCATAAGGCGGAATCCCACGCTTATTAGCGCGATGGGTCTAAACTGCATGATAGGCTCCGCCCCTGGAGTCTTAGGAAGCAGAGTGATGATTGCGTAGTTTAGCCTCTTTATGTCAATTCTGCCTCTTGTGAAATCATTCAGCAATTCGAACATCTGCCACCCCACAAGTGGCCAGAATTTCTTGTGGAACATCACCGGAAACCCATCTGGTCCCGGGGCCGTATTTGTGCGAGTGGCTGAAAGGGCAGCTTCCAATTCCACCATGGAAAAAGGGTCCGTTAGCCACTCGTTCTCTTCCTCCGAAACCTTGCCACCGTCTGCCTATCCAGTCACGATGAGAGTGGTGCCGCCACGCTCGCCCGAGGCCAGCAGCTCTCGATAGAAGGCATAAATATGCTGCGAGAGTGCCTCGGGGTCTGAGATTACATTGTGGCAGTCCCGAAGCATCGAGATTTGGCATTTCCTGCGTCTACCATTTGCAACTGCTTGATAGTAAGCCGTTCTGAGAATCCAGTTCTGTGATCCCCGTTGTCTCCAATAGATCTCCTCACAGGTTGTGATGAATAACAAGTCGTTTTCTAGTGAATACCTCATTTTCCAATCCTCTTCAGTTAAACCAGGACTGTCAGCTAGGGTATCTAATTCTTGAATTGCGGTTAGCAAACTTGCTTTCCGAGACCGCAAAGCTGCACCAACATTGGCGCCCCACCCGCGCAGATGCTGACGTAGCTTTCGAATGCAGTGTTGCCATCTATCCATAGTATCTGCCAATGGGCCATAGCGGTGGGGAGGTCGGCAACTCGCCTGCTGTCAGCACTCCTGAACAGTCTTAGCAAAGCCCGAATGCTCAAACCAATGAAGCTCAAATTGAAATCGCGATTGCCTGATAGGCCTGGCCTCACCAGAATCAAACATGAGCGGGCAATGGTCAGACCCGAGGTGCATCATAGCAGTCAGGGAGCAAGTTGGGAATTTGTGCTCCCACTTTGGAGATACAAAAACCCGATCCAGCACACTCCGGGATGGATTAGTTTGCTTGTTCGTCCATGTGAAGCTAGCCCCCGCTCCGACCACCTCAAGTAACTCTAAATCTGCAATCCAGTTACTGAACGTGCCAAGGAGGTGAAGATTAACAAGATGATGGTTCTTGTTTTTGTCTTGGAGGGTTTGCATCAGGTTGAAGTCACCTCCGACGACAACGGGATGCACTGCCCTGGACAATCTTTTGTGAATTTCCACCAAGAATCGACGGACTTGTTATGGTCAGCCGGACCATAAACTATTATGAGTTCCCACTGGAACCGGTTATTCTTCTGCATCAGCTCCGCGCTGACAAAGTGTTGTCCGGCTATGATCCGAAAAATGTCGAACTTGTTGATCTTGAGGCCGAGGAGGATACCACCAGAATGCCCTTGTGCTGGCAGCCATGACCACCTAAATGCATCTCCCCCTACACTACAGAGCTCCCCGTTGGAGAAGGAGCTTTTAATGGTTTCTTGGATGCCCATGAAGTCCAACTTCTCCGATTGCACGGCTTCAGCCAGTTGACGCCTCTTGTCAAGTTGGCCGAATCCGCGTAAGTTCCAGATGATGCCTCTCATGAAACTAAAGGGGAATGGGTCCGCGCCCCATCATTCATACTCTCCTCGCACGTGGAAGAGGCACTCATGCCCCCACGACGCCCGCGACCTCTACCACGACCACACCCACGCCCACGACCCTGGGCCGTGGCTGCCTCGCGAACACGAGAAAGTCCTGGCACCTCTGGCCTGCCCTCCCCTGACGGCTGGGCATCGGAGGCCTCGTGCGCCACCTTGGCCTTCGCCTCAGTAGCGCGAGTTCGCTGCAGATCGCATAAAGCCTCGCGTTTGGCAAGGTCGGCCTGGACGAGCTGTTGGGCCTTAATGGCCCAGATTTGTTACAATGGCGGCCCCATCTCGGGCCAGAAACTAATATGTCTATCCTTTGCCACTTTTAGAAGGTGAGACGATTTTGTAGTAGTAAGCAATTTAAACAAAGACATAGAGCGAGTGATAGGTTTGGAGAGGATTCATGCGAGGTCCTTAGAGATCTTGAGTGTCATGGCCCGCTCCATCATTGGGGTGGTGACATGCGCCCTCGAGTTTTGGCGCTGAGCCGCAGGAGGCGAGGCCACCGCCACGCCTGACTGATTTTCCTCCACCATGTTCTGGAAGGCCGCCAAGCAATCCTCCACTGGCATCAGGTTGCTAGAGAACTCCTCCTCTTGGGTCATCACAGGGATAAGATCACCCGCGGCCGCATCCATATCCAGAGTCTTCTTGGTAGATCCCAGGCCAGAGCACTTGGAACAAGCAGAAGTCGCCTCCGCATCACTGTCCTTCGGCTTGGTTGCTGGAGAGTGCTCATCCGTCACAGCTAAGCCAGCAGCAGCACCCACCGTGGTTGGCTACGGGGGTGGGTCGGGAGAACTGTCCTTGTCAAAACCATTTTGCGCCGGAGACGGAGTGCGAGGGAAGGCACGGGTCAGCTCAGCAGCGATGATTCCGCGAAGGAACGGCCCTTGAACTATGTTGGAGCCATACTGATCAAGAGGAAGAGGGTGTCCTGAGAAGAGGGATGCCTCATCCGCGGCACATCGATCAGGGGAAGACGTAGGAGACCTGCCGAGCGGTGGATGATGGCCGCCGCCCGGGAGCGGAGCGGGCCAGGAGCGGAGCGCACCACCGGTGTCATGACCGAAGGCGGCGGCCCCATCGCCGCTTCTAGGTCACCTTGCTGCTTTGTATTGGAGGTGCCGCCATGCTGGGAGCCCGTCTTCGTTGTCTTTGGCTACGTACTATTGGTGCCATCTTTTCCTTGATTGCCCAGGGCATCCCATGATTGAGTGTCAATACTGGGGTCCTCCTCGTCATTTTCATCCTCATATGGTGGTCGGGGGTCAAAAACCGGGGGTGGAGGATCGACCGGGGCACTTGCAGAAGAGTTGGCCGCTTCGGGCTCGATGTGCATGATGAAGCCATTTCTTCGGCGAAAAATCTGGAAGGGTCCCTTGACCTTACCCGCCTCCCTGCACCAGATCTTAACCCGGACCGGACCCTGAGCAACGAATGAGGCCTCATCCACTTCCACAACTACCCCCAACACCTTGCAGATTTCCTTGATGATTGGTTTCATATGCAACTTGGAAGGGATGTTGTGAATCGTCACCCATGTTTCATCCAGGAGAGCGTTGGCCGCTTCATTGGTAACAGGCGGCCTAATACGTCCATTTTGCATCATGCTTTTATATTGATATTTATTGCATTATGGGCTGTTATTACACATTATGTCACAATACTTATGCCTTTTCTCTCTTATTTTACAAGATTTACATGAAGAGGGAGAATGCCGGCAGCTGGAATTCTGGGCTGGAAAAGGAGCAAATATTAGAGACCTATTCTGCACAACTCCAAAAGTCCTGAAACTCCACGAAAGTCAGTTTTGGAATATATTAAAAATATTAGGCGAAGAAAGCACCAGAGGGGGGCTACCCACCGTCCACGAGGGTGGAGGGCGCGCCCCCTGCCTCGTGGGCCACCTGGAAGCCCCCCGACGCCCATCTTCTGGTATAAGGTGTCTTTTGCCCTGGAAAAAATTAGAAGGAAGCTTTCGGGACGAAGCGCTGCCGTCTCGAGGTGGAACCTTGGAGGAAACAATCTAGGGCTCTGGCAGAGCTGTTCTGCCGGGGAAACATCCCTCCAGGAGGGGGAATCGTCACCATCGATCCTCTCATCGGGAGGGGGTCAATCTCCATCAACATCTTCACCAGCACCATCTCCTCTCAAAACCTAGTTCATCTCTTGTATCCGATCTTTGTCTCAAAACCTCAGATTGGTACCTGTGGGTTGCTAGTAGTGTTGATTACTCCTTGTAGTTGATGCTAGTTGGTTTATTTGGTGGAATATTATATGTTCAGATCATTTATGCACATTAATACCCCTCTGATTATGAACATGAATATGATTTGTGAGTAGTTACGTTTGTTCCTGAGGACATGGGAGAAGTCTTGTTATAAGTAGTCATGTGAATTTGGTATTCGTTCAATATTTTGATGAGATGTATGTTGTCTTTCCTCTAGTGGTGTTATGTGAACGTCGACTACATGACACTTCACCATTGTTTGGGCCTAGGGGAAGGCATTGGGAAGTAATAAGTAGATGATGGGTTCCTAGAGTGACAGAAGCTTAAACCCTAGTTTATGTGTTGCTTCGTAATGGGCTGATTTGGATCCATATGTTTCATGCTATGGTTAGGTTTACCTTAATTCTTCTTTCATAGTTGCGGATGCTTGCGAGGGGGGTTAATCATAAGTGGGATGCTTGTCCAAGGAAGGACAGTACCCAAGCACCGGTCCACCCACATATCAAATTATCAAAGTAACGAACGTGAATCATATGAGTATGATGAAAACTAGCTTGACGATAATTTCCATGTGTCCTCGGGAGCGCTTTCCTTTATATAAGAGTTTGTCCAGGCTTGTCCTTTGCTACAAAAAGGATTGGGCCACCTTGCTGCACCTTGTTTACTTTTGTTACTTGTTACCCGTTATGAATTACCTTATCACAAAACTATCTGTTACCGATAATTTCAGTGCTTGCAGAGAATACCTTACTGAAAACTGCTTGTCATTTCCTTCTGCTCCTCGTTGGGTTCGACACTCTTACTTATCAAAAGGACTACGATAGATCCCCTATAATTGTGGGTCATCAAGACTCTTTTCTGGCGCCGGTGCCGGGGGGTGAAGCGCCTTTGGTAGGTGGAATTTGGTAAGGAAAAATTTAGATAGTGTGCTGAAATTTACTGTCACTTGTTACTATGGAAAATAATCCTTTGAGGGGCTTGTTCGGGGTAACTTCACCCCGACCAGTAGAGCAAAGAGTTTCTCCTCAACCTACTGAACCTACTGAAAATGTTTACTTTGAAATTCCTTTGGGTATGATAGAGAAACTGCTAGCTAATCCTTTTACAGGAGATGGAATATTACATCCCGATATGCACCTAATCTATGTGGATGAAGTTTGTGGATTATTTAAGCTTGCAGGTATGCCCGAGGATGTTATCAAGAAGAAGGTATTCCCTTTATCTTTGAAGGGAAAGGCATTGACATGGTTTAGGCTATGTGATGATATTGGATCATGGAACTACAACCGATTGAAATTGGAATTTCATCAGAAGTTTTATCCTATGCATCTGGTTCATCGTGATCGTAATTATATATATAATTTTTGGCCTCGCGAAGGAGAAAGTATCGCTCAAGCTTGGGGGAGGATTAAGTCAATGTTATATTCATGCCCCAATCATGAGCTCTCAAGAGAAATTATTATTCAAAAAAATTATGCTCGGCTTTCTCTCAATAATCGCTCCATGCTCGTGTTGGGTAACGTAGCAATAATTCAAAATTTTCCTACGTGTCACCAAGATCAATCTAGGAGATGCTAGCACCGAGAGAGAGGGAGTGCATCTTCATACCCTTGAAGATCGCTAAGCGGAAGCGTTACAAGAACGCGGTTGATGGAGTCTTACTCGCGACGATTCAAATCGCGGAAGATCCGATCTAGCGCCCCGGACGGAGCCTCCGCATTCAACACACGTACAGCCCGGGGACGTCTCCTCCTTCTTGATCCAGCAAGGGGTGAGGAGAAGTTGAGGGAGAACTCCAGCAGCACGACGGCGTGGTGGCAATGGAGCTCGTGGTTCTCCGGCAGAGCTTCGCTAAGCACTACGGAGGAGGAGGAGGAGTTGGAGAGGGGAGGGGTTGCGCCTTGGGAAAGGTATTGCTGCCCTCCCACCCCTCCACTATATATAGGGGCAAGGGAGAGGGGGCCGACCCCCTCAGATCCCATCTGGTGGGAGGGGCGGCGGCCAGGGAGGGTGGCTTGCCCCCCAAGTCAAGGGGGGCGACCCCTCCAGGGTTTCCCCCAACCCTAGGCGCATGGGCCCTAGGGGGAGGTTGGTGCCCAGCCCACTTAGGGGCTGGTTCCCTTCCACCTACAGCCCATAAGGCCCTCCGGGGCAGGTGGACCCTCCCGGTGGACCCCCGGAACCCCTCCGGTGGTCCCGGTACAATACCGGTATACCCCCGAATATTTCCGGTGATCGTATGGTGACTTCCCATATATAAATCTTTACCTCTGGACCATTCCGGAACTCCTCGTGACGTCCGGGATCCTATCCGGGACTCCGAAAAACCTTCGGTAACCACATACTATTTCCCATAACAACTCTAGCGTCACCGAACCTTAAGTGTGTAGACCCTACGGGTTCAGGAACCATGCAGACATGACCGAGACATCTCTCCGGCCAATAACCAATAGCGGGATCTGGATACCCATGTTGGCTCCCACATGTTCCACGATGATCTCATCGGATGAACCACGATGTCGGGGATTCAATCAATCCCGTATACAATTCCCTTTGTCTATCGGTATGTTACTTGCCCGAGATTCGATCGTCGGTATCCCAATACCTCGTTCAATCTCGTTACCGGCAAGTCACTTTACTCGTTCCATAATGCATGATCCCGTGGCTAACTCATTAGTCACATTGAGCTCATTATGATGATGCATTACCGAGTGGGCCCAGAGATACCTCTCCGTCATACGGAGTGACAAATCCCAGTCTCGATTCGTGCCAACCCAACAGACACTTTCGGAGATACCTGTAGTGCACCTTTATAGCCACCCAGTTACATTGTGACGTTTGGTACACCCAAAGCATTCCTACGGTATCCGGGAGTTGCACAATCTCATGGTCTAAGGAAACGATACTTGACATTAGAAAAGCTCTTAGCAAACGAACTACACGATCTTGTGCTATGCTTAGGATTGGGTCTTGTCCATCACATCATTCTCCTAATGATGTGATCCCGTTATCAATGACATCCAATGTCCATGGTCAGGAAACCATAACCATCTATTGATCAACGAGCTAGTCAACTAGAGGCTTACTAGGGACATGTTGTGGTCTATGTATTCACACATGTATTACGGTTTCCAGTTAATACAATTATAGCATGAACAATAGACAATTATCATGAACAAGGAAATACAATAATAACCATTTTATCATTGCCTCTAGGGCATATTTCCAACAGCTCGATACCTCTTGCACTGGTTCTTTTATGATGAAGACTATTGAATCCAGATGGGATTTATTGGAAAGAATTAAACGCAACTCTGAAGATTGGGAACTCGACGAAGGTAAGGAGTCAGGTATAATACCTATGTTTGATTGTGTTAAATCATTTATGGATATCGATGCTTTTCGTGAATTTAGCACTAAATATGGACTTGACTATGAGATAGTAGCTTCTTTCTGTGAATCATTTGCTACTCATGTTGATCTCCCTAAGGAGAAGTGGTTTAAATATCATCCTCCAATTGAAGTAAAAGTATTTGAACCTATTAAAGTTGAAGAAAAGACTATCACTTATAATGTTGATCCTATTGTTCCTACCGCTTATATTGAGAAACCACCTTTCCCTGTTAGAATAAAGGATCATGCTAAAGCTTCAACTGTGGTTCGTAAGAGTAATGCTAGAACACCCATACCCCCTGAGCAAATTAAAGTTGAACCTAGTATTGCTATGGTTAAGGATCTCTTGGTCGATAATATTGACGGGCATGTTATTTACTTTTGTAATGAAGCTGCTAGAATTGCTAGACCCGATACTAAAAATAAACATAGACCTGTTGTAGGCATGCCTGTTATTTCTGTTAAAATAGGAGATCATCGCTATCATGGCTTATGTGATATGGGTGCTGGTGCGAGTGCAATACCTTATTCCTTATACAAAGAAATTGTGCATGATATTGCACCTGCTGAGATAGAAGATATTGATGGTACAATTAAGCTTGCCAATAGAGATACTATTTCACCAGTTGGGATTGTTAGAGATGTTGAAGTCTTGTGTGGGAAAGTTAAATATCCTGCTGATTTTCTTGTTCTTGGTTCCCCACAAGATGACTTTTGTCCCATTATATTTGGTAGACCCTTCTTGAATACGGTTAATGCTAGGATAGACTGCGAAAAGGAAATTGTTACTGTTGGTTTAGGGGATTTGTCTCATGATTTTAATTTTGCTAAATTTCGTAGACAACCCCATGATAAAGAATTGCCTAGTAAAGACGAAATTATTGGTCTTGCTTCTATTGTCGTGCCTCCTAATGATCCTTTAGAACAATATTTGCTAGACCATGAAAATGATAGGTTTATGAATGAAAGAAGGGAAATAGATGAAGTATTCTTTAAACAGGGACCTATTTTGAAACACAACTTGCCTGTTGAAATTCTAGGGGATCCTCCTCCACCTGATGAGGACATAGACCTGGGGTAGGATAATAGGCCTGACCTATACGTCCTGTCCAAGGTCACTATCTAAGAAGCAAAGAAGCTAAAGAGACAACAGGGAGGGCCCAACAAAGGTGCCGAGTGCAATCCACTCGACCTACTAATCACTCGGAGACCCCTCCTTTCTTAGGTCACTCGACCGCTCGATCATCCGACCATGCAAGAATCCATTCGACCTGTTTGAAGACCAGGAGTCATCCAGAACAGCAACGGGCAAGCGTCCACTCTGTAGTCTTTAAGGCCATTAAGGCATTTAAGGCTGGCGTTACCAGTAACGCCATCTCTTTATGTACATTGAACTCTTGGTAACGGAGGATGGCCAGGGTCCTGGCGCACTCTATATAAGCCACCCTCCTCCTCTGGCACAAGGGTTCGCACCCCCTCTAACACACATGCATAATCCAGTCGACCGCCTCTGGGCGCCGAGACATAGGGCTATTACTTCCTCCGCGAAGGGCCTGAACTCGTAAAACTTGTGTGTACAACTTCGCCATAGCTAGGATCTTGCCTCCTCATACCTACCCCCCATTCTACTGTCAGTCTTAGACCCACGACAGTTGGCGCCCACCGTGGGGCAGGTGTCTTAGCGACTTTTTGGTGAAGTTGCGATTTTTCCGATTCCCATCATCATGGTTTCCGGCGGTGGATTGGCTGAAGGCCGCGAGATCCGTCTCGGCACGCTCGTCTTCGTCGCCGATGACTCCGCCTGGCTTCAAGAGGCTCCACTCGACGTCGAGGCGTTCCCGTCCGCGGGGCGACGCACTTTCGCGCGTGCGTCCGCGGCGTCCCTCTCCGGCAGCCGTCGACCCAGTATCGGTCGGCTCCTGTGGTGTCCTCGCTCCCCACTGTTCGCCGGCACAAGCATTCCGGTCGGTCGCGGCTCCAGTGGTGGGTGAGACACGCGGTGGCCCGTCAGTCGGCCACCCCACAAGTCGCGGCAATCGAGCCCGACGAAACTCTCTACGGCCTGTTCGACTGGCTCCGTTGAGACCGCATCCGAGTGCGACATCAGCGATCCCGCGACGGAAGTCTTGATGGTCAACGGACCACGCAGTCCTCCTGGCTTCCCCCGCGACGACGGTGGCGATGGTGGCGGCGATCCGTCGCGCGTTCACGAGGAATACCGCCTCGAGCCCCTTTCTTCGCAGCAGAGGGAAGAGCTTCGCCGCCGCAATATGGATGCACTTCACACTCCTATCGTTGGAGAAACCCCAGAGGCCCGGGCCTTGGAGGAGGCACGCCTGGCCAACTTGGCTGAGCGCACTCGACTGGAGAACCTCCAACACGCACTCGACGAGCGTGCTCGGCAGCGGATTCCTGAGTCCAGTCGACGACAGCTTTTTCCACCTCAAACTCAGGTATACCGAACTCCGATTCAAAATCTCACAGCTGCAGCCCGAATAGCAGAGTCAATCCAGCCTTCCCAGTCGGAAGCTGGCAGAGGTTTGATGCAGATCCGGGCTTTACTCCGGGCAGCAGGAGAGCAGAACACGGCAGTATCTCAGTCGCAGGATTCATAGCAGATCTGTGATGGTAGACACAGTTCAGTCGGCTCACAACCCAAGATCGCCCCCGCGGCGTGAGGGACGTGGATACCGGCAAGATCAGTACAGAAACCGCGAGCAGTATGATCACCAACTTGACCACGATGACCATCGTCGAGGGCCCACGCCTCCCCCGAGGAGTGGGTCATACGTGCCTCGGCGGCATGATGACAGGCGCCCCCACAGCGGCGAGCGAAGAGTGCCAGTCAACCCAAGGGAGCCGGGCTTTGATGCGAGATCTATTCTCGTGCAAGGTCTGGTTGACAGGAACATAGCACACAGAGAGGGTCATGGCATAGATCACCCGACTGGCAGTAGAGTGCATGTTTCAGGTCCAGAGTGCTTCAGCAGAGCTATCAGGGCTGCAGTGATTCCTCCCAACTTCAGGTTGGCGACTGGAGTCAGCAAATTCACTGGTGAGTCCAAGCCTGACACTTGGCTTGAGGATTACCGAGTGGCTGTTCAGATCGGTGGTGGCAATGATGAAGTGGCTATGAAGCACCTTCCTCTGATGTTGGAAGGCTCAGCCAGAGCATGGTTGACCCAGCTGGCGCCTGGCAGCATATACAGTTGGGAGGAACTTGTCTGAGTGTTTGTTAGAACCTTTGAAGGTACATGCAAACGACCAGCAGGGTTGACAGAATTGCGGCATTGCGTGCAGAAGCCGAATGAGAGCTTGAGAGATTATATCCAGAGATGGATTACATTGCACCATACGGTGGAGAATGTGTCAGATCACCAAGCAGTTTGTGCCTTCAAGGAGGGTGTTAAGTACCGAGAGTTGAATCTGAAATTCAGTCGGACAGGGGATATGTCCCTGACTCGGATGATGGAGATTGCCACCAAGTACGCTAATGGTGAAGAGGAAGACCGACTCCGGAGTGGCAAGCACAAAACAGTCGCCCAGGAAACCGGAGGAGGGAATTCCAATCGGAAACAGAAGCGCAAGGCCGAACCAGCTGCTCCTGGTGAGGCTTTAGTTGTGGCTCAAGGAAAGTTCAAGGGGAAGCCCAAAGGGCCCTGGAACCCCAAGGAAGTGAAAGACCAAGCCGAAAATGATGTGTTGGATTTACCATGCCACATTCATACCAAGAAAGATGAAGAGGGTAATCTCATTTACCCTAAACACACCACTCGACAGTGTCGACTCCTGATCCAGCAGTTTCGAGAGAAACAACCCAATGAGAAGGATAAAGAGTCGGACAAGGGTGAGGATAAGGAAGCTGATGATGATGGTTTTCCCAACGTCAATTCCACTCTGATGATTTTTGCTGATGTTGAGAGCAAAAGTTGACTAAAAGTTATCAATAGAGAAGTGAACATGGTTGCCCCGGCAACACCCAGTTATTTGAAGTGGTCTCAGACTGCTGTCACATTCGACTAGTCAGATCACCCAGCACGTATAGCCACCCCTGGGAGGCAAGCGTTGGTGGTCGACCCAGTTGTTGAGGGCACTCGACTGACCAAAGTGCTAATGGATGGTGGCAGCGGCCTGAATATCCTTTATGCCGAAACCTTGAAGGGAAAGGGCATTCCGATGTCCAAGCTTAGTGAAAGCAACATGAGTTTCCATGGCGTTATACCTGGCAAGAAGGCTGAATCACTCGGCCAGATCGCCCTTGATGTGGTTTTCGGTGATTCCAAGAATTACGCAAGGAAAAGTCGACATTTGAAGTAGTGGATTTCCAGAGTGCTTATCATGCTATTCTGGGCAGGCCTGCTTATGCACGTTTTATGGCTCAGCCATGTTACGTGTACCTCAAATTGAAGATGCCTGGTCCTAGAGGAGTGATCACTATCACTGGCAATCGGCAGAAGGCAGAAGAGTGCTTCCAGAAGGGCTCAAAAATCGCCGATGCACAAATGGCAGCAGTCGAGATGCAAGAGTACCAGAAAAATGCAGATCCGAGTGATTTGCTGCGGGCCAAGAAGCCTGCCACAGATTCTGCATTTCAGTCGTCCGGTGAAACAAAGCCGATTCATATTCACCCGACCGATCCTAATGCTGCTCCTACTCATATCTCAACAACACTCGATAGGAAATAGGAAGAAGCGCTCATCCAGTTCCTCCGTGAGAACTGGGACATCTTTGCATGGAAACCTTCTGACATGCCGGGTGTACCCAGGGGACTAGCTGAGCACTGTTTGCGAGTCGACCCGAAAGTAAAACCGGTCAAGGAACATCTTCGATGGTTAGCCGTACAGAAGAGAAAATCAATTGGTGAGGAAGTGGCTCGGCTCCTGGCAGCTGAGTTTATCCGAGAGATTTACCACTCTGAGTGGCTCGCCAATGTTGTCATGGTCCCCAAGAAGGACGACTCACTTCGCATGTGCATTGACTTCAAGCATATCAATCAGGCCTGCCCGAAAGATTATTTTCCTCTCCCCCGCATCGACCAAATAGTCGACTCGACTGCGGGGTGTGAGCGTGTGTCTTTTCTAGACGCCTATTCCGGGTACCATCAGATCCGACTGTATGGACCCGACGAGATAAAAACAGCTTTCATCACTCCGTTCGGATGTTTCTGTTATGTCACCATGCCATTCGGCCTCAAGAATGCCGGAGCCACATTTATGAGGATGATTCAGAAGTGTCTGCTCACTCAAATCAGTCGGAATGTGGAAGCATACATGGATGATATTGTGGTCAAGTCGCGCAAGGGTTCCGACCTGCTGACTGACCTCGCTGAAACCTTTGCCAACCTGAGAAGGTATGATATCAAGCTTAATCCATCAAAGTGCACATTCGGGGTTCCTGGTGGAAAGTTGCTCGGTTTCCTCGTTTCCGAACGAGGGATCGACGCAAATCCAGAGAAAGTTGGTGCCATACTCCGGATGAAACGCCTTGTGCGTGTGCACGATGTCCAGAAGCTTACTGGTTGTTTGGCCGCCTTGAGTTGATTCATCTCTCGTATCGGTGAAAAGGCCTTGCCTCTTTACCGGCTGATGAAGAAATTTGACAAGTTCGAGTGGACTGATGAAGCTGACACAGCGTTTGTAGAGCTCAAAACCCTGCTTTCCACCCAGCCGGTGCTTGCTGCCCCAATCAGCAAAGAGCCTTTACTGCTTTATATTGCATCCACTGGACAAGTTGTCAGTACAGTGCTCACGATCGAGCGGGAAGAAGAAGGAAAAGCCTATAAAGTTCAGTGCCTAGTGTATTATGTTTCGGAAGTCTTGACTCCGTCCAAGCAGAGATATCCACATTATCAGAAGCTTGGACCACGAAGAAGGTTGCTCACTATTTCTCAGATCATTCCATTACAGTCGTCAGCGACACACCATTGTCTGAGATTCTGAACAACAGAGATGCAACTAGTCGAGTGGCAAAATGGGCGATTGAACTCCTTCCATTGGATATCAAGTTTGAGGCAAAGAAAGCTATCAAGTCCCAAGCGATAGCAGATTTCCTCGCCGAGTGGGTCGATCAGCAACTCCCGACTCAGGTTCATTCGGAGCATTGGACCATGTTCTTTGATGGCTCCAAGATGTTGAATGGTTCTGGTGCTGGGGTAGTACTGACATCCCCCCGAGGAGACAAGCTCAGATATGTCCTCCAGATTCACTTTGATTCCTCCAATAACGAAGCTGAATATGAAGCACTCCTGTATGGGTTGCGTATGGCCATTTCACTCGGCGTCCGATGCCTCATGGTTTACGGTGACCCTGATTTGGTGGTTATAAAGTGATGAAGGAGTGGGACGTCAGAAGCCCGGCTATGACTGGTTACTGTAATGTAGTGAGAAAGTTGGAAAATAAGTTTGAGGGGTTGGAGCTCCATCATATACCCCGACTGAAAAATCAAGCAGCTGATGATTTGGCAAAGATAGGTTCCAAGAGGGAGGCCAATTCCCAGCAATGTGTTTTTGGAACATATTCATACACCTTCAGTTCAGGAAGATCCTTTCACTGAAGAGCCCCCACAACCAAAGAGTGCCACCGATCCGACTGAAGTCGAAGTCCCAGCCGTGGTCGACCTAATCATGGAGGTTTTGGTCATCGCTCCCGACTGGACAGTGCCATACATTGCATACATTCTTAGGAAGGAACTCCAGAGGATGAAGAAGAGGCTCGATAGATCGTCCGTCGATCCAAAGCCTTTACTGTGATAAGAGGACAGCTGTTCAGAGAAAGTGTAACTAGAGTCTGCCAGAAATGCATAACACCAGAAGAAGGTCCAGTGATCCTCAACGACATCCACTCGGGGACCTGTGGTCACCATGCGTCCTCTCGGACCATTGTGGCCAAAGCATACCGAGCGGGATTTTATTGGCCGTGAGCAAATGAAATGGCAAAAGAAATAGTCAACAAATGTGAAGGTTGCCAGTTTAACTCCAACATGTCTCACAAGCCTGCATCAGCCCTGAAGACCATTCCACTCGTCTGGCCCTTTGCTGTTTGGGGGTTGGATATGGTTGGACCTCTGAGGACTGGTAGAAGCGGCTTCACTCATGTGCTCGTGGCAGTCGACAAGTTCACCAAATGGACCGAAGCCAAGCCTATAAAAAATCTTGAAGCCAGTATTGCTGTCAGTTTCATCAGAGAGTTAACATTCAGATATGGTGTTCCGCACAGCATCAGCACTGACAATGGGTCGAACTTCGATTCTGATGATTTCAGATCCTTCTGCGCTTCCCAGGGTACTCGAGTCGACTATGCTTCAGTCGCCCACCCCCAGTCGAATGGACAAGCTGAAAGAGCAAATGGATTGATTCTCAAAGGACTGAAACCCCGGCTGATGCGTGATCTCAAGCACGCAGCAGGCGCCTGGGTCGATGAACTTCCATAATTGCTTTGGGGATCAAGGACAACTCCCAATCGGTCGACTGGTCGAACTCCATTCTTCTTGGTTTATGGAGCTGAAGCTGTACTTCCGAGTGACTTGCTTCACAATGCACCCCGAGTCGAGCTTTTCTCAGAAGATGAAGCAGAATAGGCACGGCAGGATGCAGTCGATCTCCTGAAAGAAGAAAGAGAGATGGCCCTGATCCGGTCGACCATCTATCAGCAAGACCTGCGTCGATTCCACGCCAGAAACATGAGGGGTCGAGCATTTCAATAGGGAGATTTGGTTCTTCGAGTGGATCAGCAGAAACCACACAAGCTTGCTCCTGATTGGGAAGGCCCCTTCATTGTCACCAGAGTGCTCCACAACGGAGCGTACCACCTTTACAACGTCGAGCACAAGAAAGACGAGCCACGCGCTTGGAATGCGGAGCTACTCCGCCCCTTTTACACTTAAGCTTTTAGACTGTTGAAATGTAATAAGAAATACCTTCTAGTTTGATTATCAAAGACACAGTTTTACAGTCTCCTAAATGATTGCTGTTTCTTTTTTATATGTTTCAAATCCCCCAGTGGGTGCCTTAGATGCGAATCCGTTTCGCCTAAGTTTGAAAAAATCCTAGCAAGTGATGAGCAAGCCTCTCGCTCGGAGGCTTAGCTGCGAACCCGTTTCGCCTAAGTATAAAAAATCCTACCGATTGGTGAGCAAGCCTCTCACTCGGGGGCTTAGCTGCAGTCCAGTACTCGCCTAAGTTTGAAAAATCCTACCGAGTGGTTTGCAAGCCTCTCACTCGGAGGCTTAGCTGCAGTCCAGCACTCGCCTAAGTTTGAAAAATCCCACCGAGTGGTGAGCAAGCCTCTCACTCGGGGGCTTAGCTGCAGTCCAGTACTCGCCTAAGTTTGA